>NC_080671.1:96945844-97245844 GCF_030247195.1 Topomyia yanbarensis | reverse complement strand
GGAAATACTTTCGTGTTACACATATTCAAAGTAATTTTCTATCATAGTTTCATATTCAATAATGGACTCAATTCATTTTATGTTTCTCAAATACTATTAGAGAGAATGTTGATGTTGAAGGTTTAGCATAATTTCTAAAAAAGAAGGGTAAACTTTTAATTAGGTTGATTAAAGCACACATTTTACCATTATGTTGGATATAAACAGCTGCTATATGTTGTTGATGTTCTATTTCGTGTAGACAAACAGTGTTCAATGTTTGTCATTCACTATGTTTTATTCGCTCTAAAGATACATAATCTTGGCAAACTGTCAAATCGACTCAATCAGTTCTTGTTGGATCTCATTGGGCTCATAATAACTCGTCACTTTTTCATTGAATCGCAGTTCTTTAAAAAAGAATCGCGGTTCATTCATTCTTTTTGAAAAATTGATTCTTTTGATCGATTCGTGATGCATTCGCCCATTTCTACTGTGTACTGCAATGCACACCACAACTGGAGAGTTATTAGCGCATAACTACTTTAACTACATATATAGTTTAATCATCAGACCCTATGGTTGAATAATATTTTGGTTGTTTTCATGTAGCTTTCAAATGGCTTACAATATCGCCTTGATGTTAAAGGGTAAGTTACAGGAAATGTTATGAGCCTTTTGAAAAACCTGTTGTTGTTGATAGATAAACGCGAATAACTTATGAAAAGGTCGTAATAACACATAATAATTGTGCTGTTAAAATAAAATTTAAAATATCTTGGGAACAACAACACTTCGGAAAATTTTTGGTTTTAACCATTTATATTGTATTTTTGACTACAAATAGTATTAATTATAAAAATATGTCAAAAGTTGTTGTTAGGAAAACTTTCTTATTTAAAGTTTCTTCATGATCCAAATACACTGAAAAAGTTTCATTCACGTCTTTGAAACAATAAACATTGAATTTTTTACATTTTATGATGGGGTAACGCGAAAAACTTTTAAAATGGGCATAATTACACGAATTAATTGTTTTTGTCGGAACAAAATTCCGAATATCTCGACAACTATCGCATTTTCCATGATTTTTGTTAAATACATTTTGATTTAAAATGATACTTAGAATCATATTTTGTAATAAAATTATAGTTTTCTATGTCAATTAATATGACATTTAAAAACATGTATAAAGTTATAGTTAGAAAGTTTTTTACCATTAAGTTCTCCATTATGAAATCACATTCAAAATATTTATTTTCTCTTTCGGATTTCGTTGACAAAATATAAAAAAAAATAAAAAATGGGTTTTTTGAAATTTAAATTTTTAACACAAATTTTCAGTTTTGTGAAAAATGACACATTTTTCTCAGTGTATATTTTTCTCGTACAGAAATATTCATTCCCTGTAACTCGTTCTCAAATAGTTTTGCTATATAAAATACAGCAATGGAATAAAAAATATTTTAAATGCATGCGTGCAGAAACGTCTACACCATTTTAAAAAATTGCTCTTGACTCCAAATAATCTTATTAACTGTGGAAAATGCCTTCCATGCCGGTGAAAAGTGTAAAGTTTCATCGAATTCTAAGATGATCCGTCACGATTTTAACGATTTTCGGACGGATCTCCGTGGAATTTCTCAGCTTCTACCGTCATTTTGAAAAATTTCTCTTACGTCAAAATGTTTTAATTGCCAGAGAAAAACATGGAGATAAATGAACCGAACACAAATGCAAAGTTTTGTTCTAATCGTCGACGTTCATATTTTATGAGCTGAGTTCACGGTGACTTCAAGTCATTTGGTAATTCGGTCAGCATTTGTACTGTACTGATTCATCTTAAGGGTAACACAAGCAACATATAATTATTTTTGAATTGACTACATGTGCATAAAAAGCCCTCGAAAAACGTTCGCAAAGCTACACTATTGATTAGTGAAAGTTTTTTTACATAAAGTATGCCAGAAATAAACTCAACTCTGAAATTATCAAAAACATCTTATTTAAACCGTTAAAACTTAATAATCGGTTTTGAAGCAATATATTTGAATTAGTTATGGAATTTGCTATTCGACTTCGTCTCATCAGAATTCGACACTAACTTAGTGATAGATCTAATCTAGCGCCGGATTGACGCTAGCTCCAAAAAACGGAGACACAATTTGTGTTCCGGAGCAAATCCCTCGTCAAGCATGATGTCCCGCAAGAAAAGCACGTTGTAGTTATAGGTTTTGTGCGCTTTACGCGCAAATGTGGTTTACTCAATTTTCTCCATAGTGGAGAAAAATTTGTTTTCGCCAATTTTTTCTCCTTAGAGGAAAATATAGCATAATTATATTTGAACCGAATCCAATAATTAGAACATCTTTGTAGTGCTCCTCACTCTTAAAAAGCACGAATCGATCATCCTAAACTCGTACCAAACCATCAGCTAAATTCGATCAATCCGTTATCAACAATCATTCCAGCGCATTCCACAGCAAATTCCTATTAGTAGTGCAATATTCCGACAAACATCTCCTGGTTGGATCCCTTCTGATCCCCCTTCCCGTTGCCGCCAGCCGCTCTAATCGCTTAGTCGGCGGCAGCAACAGCCAGTAACTGCCAGGGTCGACCTTCTAATGATCCTTCGTGTCTGGGCCTGATGACTTATAACGTGTCTGCTACGAACTCCGCGCGCCATCGAACCAATCTGGCTGACTGACTGCAGCAGCAGCATCAGCAGCCTTCTGCGTCGTTTGTAGACGTGCCTACTCCCATATCGGTTGTTTACGCTCCGACAATGATGATGATGATGATGCGGTGGCGTACAGAATTGCGGTAACCTTTAATTAGTGATAATTTTTTGGGTCATTTTTAGAATCAAAAATTATGAAAAATCTCTTTCCCCTCCTTCGCTTGCTTGCTGACCCGTCTGTGTGTGTGTATATATAGCACCGCAGATAGATCTGACAAGAAAAATGGTTTCGGAGTCTTGTCTCCTCTTGAAATTGTGGGTTGTAGATTGCCTCCCGAAACGCGGCGCGGCGTAAATCTGTGCAGCATTCTTTCTACCCCGGTTTTTGTCTGGAGGGCGTGAGTAGCCAGGGCTCGGGGCGTAATCATGCAGAAGCAGTAGGGTTTTGCGTGTGTAGGGGGCATATCTGTGTACCAACAGAGCAACAACGATTTGCCGGGGCAGCTTTCGGCGAAGTTTTTTTGCCTGGCCATCACCGGCCGGCCAGGTCCAAGCCTCCGTCCCGGTACGACGTGCACGATAATGATACGGTTAGATGTTCGCTTTTTTGATGAATATGGAAATGATTTTGGCGTGGGAAAATCGCGTTTTTGTACTCCGGTAATGGGGTTCGCTTCGTTCCGGGGTTGTGGGAAAATTGCGACGTGATGAAGATGCGGTGAATTCCGGAACAGGTAGAAGGTATTTTGGGATTGAAGAATGGCGATGTATAGTCGGCATTATCTTTGCCAATAGGGCTGTTTGATAGGATTCCTTATGAATATGTGTGTGTATTATAAGAAGTGGATAAAACTGAAATTGAAGATCACAGTATCTTCTAAATTCCTTCGTTGTATAGGTTTAACATGAAGACAAAATTGGTTAAAACATATAAACATCATGCAACGAAATACAATGTGATGTTGATTACACATTTTTAATTTCAATGCAGATGGTGCAAGAATGAATACCCAAGTATTTTCCACCAATTTACCGCCGTAAATCAAAAATAAATAAAACTTTTAGCAAACATTTAGAACAATCCGACGCAACATTGCGACTGATCAACAGCACCTAGTTTGTCACCACGGCGCATTCGGGTGATTGTAAAGGCTACTAATAATGGGAAATGTTTCCAGAAATGAAAAGGGGAAAACGAACAAAACAACCAAAACCTACAATCATTGTCCGAGGAATGTACTTACTATGAGAGTGTGAACCAGCTTCATTCATGTGCAATCGGTGGGAAAATTGCCCTCACCTCATTGAACATAATCTGCCGTCCGTGTATGCATTTCGGTTTACCCACTCTGATTTCCTCACGCCTAGCTGCGCACACGCAAACGCCTGGGAATTCAATCCGTGTCAACTACCTCCATAGTATTCCCGCAGTAAACGCATCAAAATGAGCATTTTTCAAGCGGAGCTGGTTATTTTCAAAAAGGTAAACCGCACACAAAGCAGCGCATAGGTACATGGAAAATCAAAAGGCAACAGAGTGTGACGAGCAGCTTTCGAAGCGTCCGTTCGTCCACCCTCCCAACTACATACATACATAATAGGCGATCGACGTTGTCCTCGTTGAATGGGTTCGCTTTTAAGTAGTCCTAAATGAATACAGTGCCCATTTAACACTTCTTAACTCTAATGAAGCCGCTTGTGAGAGTTGCCGCTTTGCGCACCTAAGGAAGCCACAAAGTAGGAAGTAATTTTTTACCGCTGCTGGTGGTTACTGTAACTGTTGACGATCAGTCAAGGTGTTCAAATATATAAAAGGGATTTATTGAATGAGGGTATGAGGATTTTATTTTTGAGAGGTATTTTCATTGCACGATTTCAATTGCACACTGATACTTTTCAATTTTGGAAAAGTCTCTTAGCAAAAGACAGCTGTCTAAGAATTTCGGAAAATAGTTTTCCACTTTAAGATATTGAACAAAACAAAAACCGTGTTGGTTTTTGCGCAGTTTCCACAATTCGATGTGACGCAATAAATTTTGCGCCCACCTTTTGTAGAAATTCGTAACTACAACCAGAACATGTTTTTCGGTGACTCTCAAAAAAATTTTATCTTGTTTGATTTGAACAAATTAATGTGAAAATGTTGAACAAGATTGCTATTTCGACCCACCAAAGACACCGGTCACGCTGAATGTGACAAAACAGTTCGTTTCATAGTGTGTGACTCGCCGGAAGAACAAAAGAAACTTGTACTTTCAATCTTGCTGTGGTGATCTGTCGAGATGAGTGAGTCGCAGAAGCAAGAGAGCGTGCTTCAGGCAAATACGGAGGCTATTATCAGGAATCAATAGCGACTGGCTCAAATGGCACGTTGCCCATGTAGGATCGGAGATTTGTGTCTTGCCTAGTTTGTCTTTTCATCATTTCACTAATGGAAAGGATTGGGGAAGTGGTAAGGTTAGGGATAAGGAACGATACAGAATAATACATTCGTTTTCGAGCTCTCCTTCGAGACTGAAGTTATGTTTTTCTAGTCCATTCTGTGTAGGGGAACTGGGGGTAAGTCCGACACCCTGGGTAAGCCCGACACCCCACGACTTTTCCCAGATATCAAATTTTAAATCATACAATAATGACAGGATATTATTAGTACGATTATTTTAGGCATTTCGATACACATCGATGCCGTATGGATTCATTAAACGTCAACAAAACAAACAAAACAACCAAAGCAAAGTTGATGCGCGTTTGGATGTTATTTTTAGTTGATACATTTTAAGGTTTCAATAACACAAAAGCTTTGAAAATGACCAGTTTTTGTGTCACACATTCTATTCTACTCTCCATATCGTTATTTGTGTAAATTGAAGATAAGTTTGAGTATTTCAATACTGTTAATTGAGCATTTAACAAAAATGTGCGCTGTTGGGGTAAGACCGACAGTTTTTGGGTGGGGTAAGACCGACACGGTGTTTAGTTGATTGGGTTCGTTTTTGAATCGATACAAACGACAGGGTATATTTGTTGTGTTCAATCATACTATAATTACGTCATGTTAATAATTGAAATACACGGAAACTATGTTTTTTTTTGTCTTTATTTATCAGTATTGTCTAAAAGCCGACCAAAAAAAAATTAAATTGAACGTGATTCATAGTTATATTACAAACAGAAACGAAAAGTATAATCTAATATGAGATTTTGAAATGATATTGTTTGTTTGTTTGTTTATTTGTCTAGTAGCGTAAAGGACATCCTTTTTTGTTTGCTACCTGCGATTTTGTCAATAGTTTACATACATAATTAAACTAATACTCTAAGTTTAATACAATAAAATAATTATTCTCGATTCCAAAACTCTAGACAGCCCCTCTTGAAAACTACTTCAGATGTGGAAAGTTTAAGCATAGCAGGCAACGTGTTCCAATTTGCCACATCTCGAACGAACAGCGAATTGGAGTAGGTGAATGTGCTGTTGGCTGGAATAATCAGGTTCTGTCGTCGACGTCCCTGAAACGGCAACAGTTTCTGGAAGAGTAGTGGCGGGGAATGCATTTTGGTCAGCTTTCGAATAAACATGCAGGAACGGTATGCGTAAAAGTTAGCTAGTGGGCATTAGAGTGGGACATGGTTATATGAAAAAAATAAAATTTCGCTCCGAGTAACTTTTTGGGTCGTATTTGGCTCCCAGAACAACTCTGCAAATTTTTAGTTCGATAGGTGAAACTATATTTTTGCGCCCACGGTTTAAAGTTTACATGGGATTTCGTATGGGGAAAACGTCTTTTACAAATTAATTCTTTCAAGATTCGCCCGTTACCTCCTAAAAATAAATAGATGTCTGATTTTTATAGGAAATTTATCAAGGAAACAAAGTCTAGAAGACCATGAAACGATCTGATGCTTGTGGAAAAAGTTATTAAGCAAAAACCGATTGATGCCCTAAAGGTTATTCAAAATTTTACTTTTCATAGCATCACTGCTGCTGACGGTCGAATTATATACAAAATCTGTAACTTTCTCTTATTATTTATAAAATAAGACTCAATTTATTCCTCAAAACTATTGCGAAGTGGCCAAACAGTATAGATAAATGATTTAGACACATTAAGAGAAGATCAAAACAAAATTGCATACAAATGGACAACTAGCAGCAGTGGTGCTAGAAAAAATGAATATTTTATCAATCGTCAGAGCCTCAATTGGTTTCAGCTTAATAACTTTTTTCTCAAGCGTCAGATCGTTTCGTAGTTTTCGAGACTTTGTTTCTTTGTTAAATTTGCTACAAAAGCCACATAACCGTTTATTTTTAGGAAGCAATGGGCGACTCCTGGAGGAATTATTTTGTGAAAGTTAGTTTTCCCATGTAAAATCCCATGTAAACTTTAAATAGCGGGCGCAAAAATATAGTTTCACGGATCGAGCTAAGAATTTGCACAGATGTTCTAGGACCCAAATGGTACCCAAAAAGTTGCTCGGAGCTGGAATCTATTTTTTGTCCCACCCTAGTGGGCATCCTACCCGATCAGAACGACATAACAGAAAGCTATCAAATTTATATCTCATGTTGATATTTATTACTCACTGTGTTATTTTTGTGATATCCCTAGCAGCAAGGAAAGCAAGGAAACTTATATCAAGATTATATCTTCTGGTGATATCATTGAACTGCTAATATGATTTTAATGTACGCATATAACGATGATGTTATAATATATTGCATTTTATTTAACAATTATCTTTGAACGCTAACTGTAAACTGTAAAGCGGGCAAATGACCAGTCGGTTAAAGCCCCAATAAACAAATCAATCAATCAACTGTGAATGATTGTTATATTACACCAAAGATCGTCTATTTGCTAATACGCTGAAGCCTCTTTTTATGCGTATTAATTCAACTTTTTAAAGCAAATTTTCGAAGTTTTTTGATTTCCATATATTTGCGTTATCCAAATGGACATTCAAAGTTCCACGAGAATAGATAAGTTTTAGATGCAAGAGGTCGGAAAACTTGAAAACAAGGCGTTTAATTTACTTGGTTGCATTTCGATTGAGATTACCTTTTTGTGAAACACTCGTCTGATACGCAATTTCGAATTCGGCTTATGATTTCAATGTTGAAGCCTTTATTCAAAAAGTTTTGGAATCGCAAAGTTATCAACAAGCTATTCTAAAGAATATAATTTTCATTTAAAACTTATTTTAAAGAAGATGCAGAAAGTATCAAGCACTCCAGATGAAATAAAGAAGCGCGGATTCAAATAAAAAAGCATTTTTAAACTATTTTTTATGGTTTAGTCAAATGATTCTATAATTTTTTTTCTTTTAATTAATTGTGTATATTGCGAAAACGAATTTTCAGAACTTAAAAAACTGTTTGATATATACTGATTTCCACAATACCGTTATGAATTTTGAGGATCTTCGTGGATCTTCAGTCCGATTTTTCCAATTTATGCGGGTTTTTCATAAACAACCGAAACTTGTCCAGTTTGTGGGTATCTGATTTTGTGCGTTCTCCGAATTACCAAAGCATTGTAATTTCTTTTATTTCAACCCCCGCATAAAAATGTTTAAGTTTGAGATTGTTGTATCTTTTCATTCCACCTAAGACAGTTTGACATTTACAATGAACTGACAATTACTTTGAATGCGCATTTGTACTAATGTTTCCGTTGTATTCGATGGTGCTTCGTTCGTCTTAAAAAAACATCGAACTAACAAATTTTCGCAATAATCAAGTCAATATCTTGATACTTGATTCATTTTGAAGAAAGTTAAAAAAGGAATAATGCAACCTGTTCAAATTGTTGAAAGATTAATATTTGTGAGTATGCTGCATAAAGCTATCAATATTTCAAAATGGCCTAGAAATCTCTGAATAAATACACATCCCAGCTGGTATTATTGCTTGCTGTTACAATTTCAATATGTGTTTTGGATAGTGCTTGAAATAGCTGAAAACTTTAATGTAAAAATATTGAATAATTTCCTCCTTAAAACTAAATAAAATTTAGAAAAGAAAATGTATTTTAGAAAACATGAAATATTCTAAAATTCGTCACACTGAAGAATCCTCAACAATTTCTCGAATTTTATGATTATCTGTTATAATATTCGCAGTTGATAGATTGAACTATTATAAAAAATTGTTTTTCTGAGAATTTATTAGATGTGAGATAATTGTACTGGTTTGCTTAATCTTTCCCATTTTAAAAATGCCAATAACAAAACCCCAAAAGCGACTTTATTTGAAATCTCAAAATGCAAGCCTCAAAACTTTGGTATTTGTTTCTTTGAATCTACTAGAAATTATAAGTAACATTTGTCGTATTCTACGTAAATTAATGTAGGTAAATTATCCGCTAAATGTTACCATATCGCATCGACATTATTTCTAAAAATCGTGTAAATCATGTTAACGTACAAGAGAAGCACCGAAGCGCAGTATTCAGAATCTAAAAATAGCCCCACTTTCCTAATCTGAAAAGATATTATAAAGCTATTCAGTCTATCGTAATATAGGCAGCTGTAGTAGTGAGCAAAACTGTATGAAAACAAAGCGTATTATACAAGGAAAACAAACAGTCCTTTGGCTTTGGCAAAGTTCAATGTGTGCGTTCTGGAAACATCTTCTGCATCTATAATCGTTTTGACTTTGACGAATGCGTAGAATATTATGCTAACATTAAACATCGGTTGAAAGCAACGTCGTTGGTTCATGCAGGAAACATCCTCATAAAACTCAGAATACCCAGGTTCAAATCGCTATATCCACTAATAACAATCAGCGTGTCATATATTCATAATAACAATCAGCCAGCATGTATGCAATCATTTGACAAAACTATAGAAAGCTTTTGCTACATGAAGCTTTTTGCCTCCAACCGAAAAGCGCCTTAATGTATGCTATATTTTTCTATTTTATTCTATTTTTAGACCTGCACGCTAAATTCGTTGATACTATACAATAGGTAATAAAAGCTATATTGGCCGTGGGAGAACCTAACAAATTTTGTTATAATTCTGATAGAAGCCTATCACAGGTTGTAATATTTTTGATATATACTAGAAGAATTTCTGTTATGTTTTCTGTTATTTTACCAACTAACGAGACCAAATTTATAACACAACTTGATATCATAACAAAGTAACTCAGTCTGTAATAATTTTGTTATTTCTTTCTGATCGGGTATTAGGGTCTTCTGCAAATGGGTGACATGTGCATAGCGGTTTAGACCATATACAAACCGCACACAGCTATTCAATGCAACGCGCATCCTATCCATGGCGTTTGCACTTAGGTTGACATGTAGTATGTCCCCAAAAAGGAAATGGGGCAAGATCAGACTCTTAAACAGTTTCAGGCGCGTGTCGATAGAAGCGATGGAAGTACATCCATACAGAGTACGAAGGCTTGTATATATTTTGCCGTACTGTTGGGTTATTAGACTGTCCCATCCGAGATCTGCTTGAAACATAAACCCGAGATTTTTCGCTGTATCCGTCCATTGTATAAGCTGTCCATCCATGGTGATTGGTGGTAGTGGTTCATTCCGAGATAAATGCCTTCGTCGACCTTTCACGAACAACGCTTTACTTTTCGACTGGTTAACGAATAGCTGGTTCCGTTGAGACCACTTGACAATCCTTTTGAGATCTTCATTCACCATTCGGATGAGCTCGTCCGCCGGGATATCATGGCGACCAATATACAATTGAACATCATCCGCATAGAGTTGAATCGAGCAATATTTGAGAGCAGTAGGTAAGTCGTTGATGTGGCAGCAGAACAGCAAAGGTCCAAGCACCGAACCTTGTGGTACACCAGAAAGGGAATACCCAATCTCAGATACCTGGTCCTCGCAGAACACTGTTTGGCTTCGTTCTTCCAAATAAGACTCCAATAGATTCACAGCAGATACGGAAAAGTTGAACTGCGTTTTCAGTTTAGAGCAAAGTTTACGATGGGGAATGGTATCAAAAGCTTTCGAAAAATCAAGCAATAGCAATATTGCAATACCTTTTTTGTCAATCGTGGCCGCTAAGTCGTCATGCAAACGGAGTGCCGCAGATTGGATGCTCTGACCTTTCCGGAAACCTGCTTGGTATTCTGTTAGCAGGTTATTCTCAGTGATGAAGGACGACATTTGTTGCTTAAGTACCTTCTCGAATGCCTTCGACAGGCCGCATAGAATACTGATCGGTCTGAGGTTTGACAACGCGTTTAGATGCGGCTTCTTACGTAATGGCAAAACCTTGTTTCCAGCACGCAGGAAATATTGAGGTTTCGATGATCATGTTGAACATGTGAGTAATTTGCTGCACAACCAATGGAAGAATGATTTTTATAAAATTGATTGACAGCCCATCGAGCCCAATCGCGTTTGATTTGATATCGCATATAGCGTTGACTACTTCCCAACACTGCACAGCTCGAAATGAGAAACTGTATGGTGAATTTGGAGATGTTCTTCGTGGATTGCTGTACTTCTCATCGCTGATGTAGCGCGAAAGGAATATGCGATTTACTTCATCTGGGTGGAAACCACAAGCGGCTTGCGAGTCGCCTTTACCCACTCCGATCGATTTAAGGCGTTTCCAAAGGACTTTAGGTGGGATTCGGCTATCCAAGAAATGCTTCATATAGTGTGCTTTAGCGTTTGATATCATGGTATTTGTTCTATTTCGTAGAACATTATACCGCTGGCACGCTTGGTCCTTGAAATTTCTTGGTGCTTTACGCCAGCCTCTCTAAGCCAAATCACGTTCCACCATAGCTTTACGAATTTCGCAACTGAACCACACATTGGAAGATATGCGGCTTTTAGTCGTACGAAGTGGAATATAATCATCATGAATTTGCTTTATACTAGAGTTGAAAAAGCTAACCTGCTCACTCGAGTCTTGGATGTTATAGAAAGAATCCCAATTAACGGAAAGAATTGCGTTCCGCAAAGCTTGTATATCGATGTTGACGTAGTCCCGGTACTCGTGAACTCTGGTAACTGGGTTGGCGTCAAAATCCAGCGAAGCGAAGATGAGATCATGTTGCGAGAGTCCAGGAAAGCCAATTTGGTTGAAACGAAGTAGTTTATCACTACAACTGGTAATTAATAAGTCCAACTGCGAGCAGCCGCTATGATGAAAGAATGTTGGCTCGACACCAACTGAAGTCATACCGAATATTTTCAGCACAGATTCGAATTGCGTACGTTTTCTACTCGGCTCCGAAAAGTTAGTATTAAAATCTCCAATCAGCACGATGTTGTTATAGCGCGAGGAAAAATGCATTAATTTGTCTTCAAGAAAGCGCGAGCAATCATTCTCTGGTGGATTGTAAACGACCACGACCAAAACCTTTTCACCGCCCACACGAAGTTCTACTGCCAAGCACTCGGTTTTGTCCTCTGACTCAGATGATAACTCTGTTTTGAAAATCGTAGTACAGATTAAGCGTTCTTTGACGTAAATAACGATTCCACCACCACGTCGATAACAACGGTCGTTACGGAGAACTGCATACCCTGGGATGCTAATACTGCGGTTGCTATTTCGCGTAGAAAGCCAAGACTCAGTGAAGCACGCTACTGTGGGCACAGAGTGTCGAAGAAGATCTCTCACTTCATCCAGTTTTGTTGATTTTCTCGCACACAAACTTTGAGCATTCCCGTGGCAAATATTCAACTTGCCCGAAGAGAAAACGGCTTTCATCACTGCACTGGGAATAATCGTTGAGGTGTGGTTATTTAACGGAGGCATCAGGTAAAATAGGGGAAGCAGTTTTTAGAGGGCTGATAATAAATTACGGACATTTTTTCACACAATTCTTCACAAATATAAAAACTTCAAATTAAAACATTTTGACAAATTACGATTAGTGGACGATAACATATAGTAGCTAATAATATTGACTAAGCTGCTCCTCGGTATGTATGACTGCAGGTTGCTGATCTGAAGAACGTTTCACGAAGACGGTTCCCAGCTTGGTGTATACGGATGATAATTTCCCATCCTTCTTCAGCCGCAGAGCTGCTGCCTTTAACTTGCGTGCGGAGACAGTCAAATTCTCATTAACGTAGATTCGTCTAGATGAGTTGAAGCCAAGGTGACACAGTTGCAGATCTCGTTTCTTTAGGTAGCAGCTGTAGAAATCATCACGGTTATTTTTCAGCGCAAACTGCACGACTATCAGGCCGTCTTTCTGAATACCCGCTTTTAATCGCCTGATCTCGACTGTTGGGACAGTTTTCGTTCATACCGACATGTTTCCATATAGACATGAAATGAACCATAGATTCTCGCCATTCAAATAGGGAATTCCACTCACGATCAGCTCATTCCTATTCTCCAGGTTGCCGATTTCTTGTGAAAACTCCTCGATTTTTCCATTTAGTGAACACAAAGCTTCTTCGTTGCATTTGAACTTTGCAGCACACTCCTACTAATATCACGCGAAACTGCATCCAATTTTTCGTCGAGCTCAGCTTTCACCGTGTCAATTTTCACACTGATATTAGTGTTCACCTCCGCAATCCGTGCTAGCGTTTGTTCGAAATGGGAGTTCATCACTTGCATTACGGTCTCCAATGTCAGTACCTGCGGGTTTTCATCAGCAGTATCATCTAATCGCACTCGTTTTGATACATTTGGTTTCGATGTGTTGCACGGCGGGGTCCGACGTAGAGATGACGTTTCGGCACCAGAGGTTGTGCAACAACAAAAACAAATTACGGATGAATGAGTTGACACTTATCGTTTTCGCAGACTTATCGTTGCACTACTAATGTCTGCTGCCGGAGACAAGTTTTTTTTGCACCAAATACTCAGCAATCATCCAAAAAATTTATTGGATAACACGTAAACGGTCGCGACTGTTACTGCGGAATCCACTCAGGCGTATTTCGAGAATGACGAGGACGGAATTACTCCACTATCCATATTTTGTTTACTCACGCTTATTCGAGGCACATTATGGTAGCAGTGCTGCCAAAAATTTTGTGTTGATATTGATGAAAAATTTTCATTGACCGCCGGATTATTGATCAACAGTGTTCCGAAAAATCACAACACGATCCGGATAGCTTACTACGAAGCGTGCGTCACTTTTAAGTGAATGAGTCCTAGTAATAGTGTATATAATCTGCTTGCAGAACAGCTCTTCCTACTTAGAATGGCTATACAAGTGGCAATTAGGCTCGAAAGAATTACTTGAGAAAACCCTTACCATAATATAAACCATGCGTTAAACATTATTAATTCATAACACCACGCATTCGAATGCTCTTCCTCTTGCTACGCGATGAAACTACAGAAAGCATACGTTTGGATCACACATACTCATATACATAATAATTACACTTTATCACACATACACATTAAATTTTTAATGGAAAAAAATTGACAAAAAGAAAGTTCAAAAGGGGGTCGCTCTTGCCCCTTTGGGGTGTCGGTCTTACCCGTAGCGTTTTTAAAATGTCATTTTTCTCCATTTTTTGGCAACCAATAATTTTTAATGAAATCATTATTTTGAAACGCTGAAAAAATTATATTTTGTTAAGAACCTCCTAAACAAGGATTATGCATAGAATATAAAATTTTTGGAGCTTTGTGGAATTTTAGAAAAATTATTGCGCTAAAGGTGTCGGACTTGCCCCGCGGTCCCCTATAACGACAAAAAATAGTACTAATCCGCATTCAAGGTTATTTTGCCAGTTCGGTTCGGTCCTCAGTCTATTGTTCGCGTGTGAGGATCAAGCAATAGTCAGCTGTATAAGCTGGATCGGTTCGTCGTTGGACACCAGTTTAAAGCTAAGTGGTGTTTGTCTTTTGTAACACATTTATTGCTTTCTTCCGTCTGCGCGGGCGCTGACTCCGTGCGTTGACGTTTTCTATGGTTCTCTCTCCGGATGGTCAAATGGAAGTTGAATCGGGTTCAACTTATAAGGCTACCCCCCGACCCAAATGCTATCCAGAACTCTCAACTGGTCCATTTGTGGTCTTCTTTCGGCCCAAGACTAAATCACTGAATCTTCTTCAGATTTGTAAAGACCTGACAGAACGGTTCTCGGCTGTAACCGAAATTTCAAAGGTCCGCTCGGACAAAATAAAGGTGTTGCTAGTCAACTCTAAGCAAGCAAACGATATTGCTTGCTGTGGTCACTTTACGCGGGATTATAACGTGTATATTCCAGCTGTAAAGGTACAATCTGAAGGCGTCGTCATCGATAAGAGCTTGACGTGCGAGGATCTGCTGAAGTACGGGGTTGGCCGTTTTAGAGACCACTTACTTCAGCCAGAGAAAATACATGAGTGCAAGCGTGTGCACTCAGTAGTAGTTGCGGGGGGTGGTTCAAAAACATATCCTTAATCAAACTATTGCGGGGAGAATCATCTAGATGATTCGTGCAGTAAGAAAGCCGAAAAGTGTCCTTACTGTGCGGAGAGTCTGCATGATATCTCGGCATGTCCCGTGTACAAACTACGCGGGGATAAACTAAAACGTTCCCTTGCGGGACGATCCAAACATTCTTTCGCAGAAATGCTAAAGAAAGCTACGCCACCATCCTCAACAAACATCTATGCTCACTTGCCTCCTGACGAGGGCGAGTCTGGTGACCCACAAGAGGGAACATCTACTAGGGTGCCTAGAAGTTATAGGAAGAGGAGGAACATTTCCTCTCGTAAAGTTCCTTGTAAAGGCCAGAAGGTGTCCCTTGATGGGGCTCCGCAAGTGGCATCTATTGGAAGTGTTGCAACTAAGCCGAAGCAAGTAGCTCCTGATTTCGGAGGATAAAACTCAGAGAAGGAGTTCCCAGCACTTCCCGGAACATCAAGAACACCAAGTGTTCCTCTGTTTCAGTTCGAGAACAATCGCGGCACTGGATATATTATCAAACTGTCGAACATTGTGGACTGGATAATAACAACTTTCAATATTACTGATCCTATTAAAAGTCTTATGTTAGCTTTCCTTCCTACAGTAAGAACATTTTTAAAGCAGTTGACTGCGAAATGGCCCCTCCTTTCAACGACTGTATCCTTCGATGGATAACTCATCGAACGAGGTCACGAATTCGATCACTGTTCTACAGTGGAATTGCAGAAATATCATCCCAAAAATAGATTACTTTAAAATTTTAAAAAATAATTTGAGTTGCAATGCATTTGCATTATGTGAAATTTGGTTAACTTCTGATATAGATCTCAACTTCCACGACTTTAATATTATTCGCCTGAATCGAGACACCCCCTATGAAGGAGTGCTTTTGGAGATCAAAAAGTGCTATTCCTTCTACAGAATTAACCTTACCTCGATAACAGGTATTGAAGTTGTCGCTTGTCAAGTAACAACCAAAGGCAAAAACCTTTGCATAGCTTCCATATATATTCCCCCCAACACCGCGGTTGGGCACCGACGTCTACAAGACATCTTAGAATCGCTGCCAGCACCGCGAATAGTTTTAGGAGACTTTAACTCTCACGGTACGGAATGGGGTTGCCTCTATGATGATAACCGGTCTTCCTTAATTCACGATCTTTGCGATAACTTCAATTTGACAATTCTAAACACGGATTCCTGCTCCTCCAGCGCGCCCGAGCGCTTTAGACTTGTCCCTTTGCTCAACATCGCTGCGGTTAAATTGCACGTGGAAGGTAATTCCTGATCCCCACGGCAGCGACCATCTGCCGATCATAGTCTCAATCAATAACGGTTCAAGACCATTGAAATCAATCAATATTTTGTATGACCTCACACCAAATATCGATTGGAAGCGCTATGCTGCCGCGCTATCCGACAACATCGAATCTACCCAAGAACTTCCTCCGGAGGAAGAGTACAGGTTTTTGGCTGGCTTGATTCTCGACAGCGCGAACATCCAAAAACGCTCTCCTAATCCGTGGTGGGATAAAAAGTGCTCAAACGTGTACGCGGAGAAGGCGTATAAGACCTTCCGGGACGACGGATTACCCGCTACCTACGACCAAATGCGACGTTAGAAACGCTAATGAAGAGTTTGATGAAAGCCAAGAAACGTTGGCGCCGGTTCGTTGACGAACTAACGATAGAAACATTGATGAGCACTCTTTGGGGCACGGCCTGGCGTTTGCGAAACCGAAACAGTACTAACGAGATTGCAGAATATTCAAACCGTTGGATATTCGATTTCGCCAAGAAGGTTTGTCCGGATTCCGCCCCGGGCACATAAGATCTTCCGCGCCGCGTCCCCTCTCGATAGGGCGAACGAAACACCTTTTTCGATGGTGGAGTTCTCACTTGCTCTCTTGTCATGTAACAATAAAGCTCCAGGGCCAGACAGAATCAAATTCAACTTGTTGAAGAATCTGCCAGACTCTGCCAAGAGACGCTTGTTGAACTTATTTAATAAGTTTCTTGAGGCTAACATTGTCCCACACGATTAGAGACAAGTGAAGGTCATCGCCATCCAAAAACCAGGAAAACCAGCCTCCGACCACAATTCGTATCGGCCGATGGCAATGCTGTCCTGTATTCGGAAGTTGTTCGAGAAAATGATCCTGTTTCAGCTCGACAATTGGGTCGAAGCAAATGGCTTAGTGTCAGATACACAATTTGGCTTTCGCAAAGGCAAAGGGACGAACGATTGTCTTGCGTTGCTCTCGAACCGATATTCAAATGGCCTATGCTAGTAAAGAGCAGATGGCATCAGTGTTCCTAGATATAAAGGAGGCTTTTGATTCAGTTTCGATCAACATTCTTCCAGAGAAGCTGCACCAGCATGGTCTTTCCGCGACTTTAAACAACTTTTTACTAAACTTGTTGTCGGAAGAACACATGCATTTTTCGCATGGTGACTTTTCGACATCACGATTTAGCTACATGGGCCTTCCCCAGGGCTTATGTCTAAGCCCCCTGTTATACATGTCTTGACAATTCCTGCACGTTAAGGCAACTTGCAGACGATGGCGTGGTTTCTGTAATGGGACCCAAAGCTGTCGATCTGCAAGGACCATTACAGAATACCTTGGACAATTTGTCTGCTTGGGCTATTAAGCTGGGTATCGAATTCTCCTCGGAGAAAACTGAGCTAGTTATATTTTCTAGGAAGCGTGAACCAGCACAACTACAGCTTCTATTAATGGGTCAAACTATCGCTCAGGTCTTCACAGTAAAATATCTAGGGGTCTGGTTCGACTCGAAAGGTACTTGGGGATGCCATATTCGGTATCTGAAACAGAAATGCCAGCAAAGGATCAACTTTCTTCGTCCAATAACCGGAACGTGGTGGGGTGCCCACCCAGGAGACCTAATTAGGTTGCATCAAACAACGATACTGTCGGTACTGGAATACGGATGCTTCTGCTTTCGATCCGCAGCGAACATACATTTCTTCAAACTCGTAAGAATTCAGTATCGTTGTTTGCGTAACGCCTTAGGGTGCATGCAGTCGACCCATACGATGAGTCTCGAAGTGCTGTCGGGCGTTCTCCCGTTGAAAAATCGGTTTTGGGAACTCTCATATCGATTGCTCATTCGATGTGATATCTTGAACCCGGTCGTGATTGAAAATTTCGAAAGGCTTGTTGAGCTCAATTCTCAGACCCGTTTCATGTCCCTGTACTTTGACTATATGGCGCAGAATATTAACCCTTCTTCTTACAATCCCAACCGTTTATATTTCATAAATACTTCTGAATCTACTATTTTCTTCGACACATCCATGAAAGACGAGATTAGTGGAATTCCGGATCACATACGCCCACAAGTGGTTCCAAACATTTTTTATAATAAATTCCGAGAAGTCGACTGTTTTAAGATGTTTTATACTGACGGATCAAACCTCGAAGGGTCCACTGGCTTCGGTATTTTCAATCAAAAGTTCACCGCCTCCTACAAACGCAGTAACCCTGCTTTAGTTTACGCCGCAGAACTAGCTGCCATTCAGTATACCCTTGGAGTCATTGAAACATTACCCGCAGGCCATTACTTCATCGTTTCGGATAGCCTCAGTTCCATTGACGCTATTCGCTCGATGAAACATGGAAAGCACTCCTCGTATTTTTTGGGGAAAATACGGGAGCTACTGAGTGCTTTATCTGACAAATCTTTCCAGATTACCTTGGTGTGGGTCCCTTCTCATTGCTCCATTCCGGGCAATGAGAAGGCGGACTCCTTAGCTAAGGTGGGTGCCATTGAAGGTGACGTTTTTGAAAGACCAATTTGCTTCCACGAATTTTTCAGTATTACTCATCAGTGATCCCTCGAAAGTTGGCAAACTTCGTGGAGCAGTGGGCAGCTGGGAAGGGTGCTACATTCGATAATCCCTAAGGTATCGACGAAACCTTGGTTCAAGGGGATGGATGTGGGTCGTGACTTCATTCGTGTGATGTCCCGACTCATGGCAAACCATTACACGCTGGATGCACATCTCCGGCGTATTGGGCTCGTGGATAGTGGTATCTGCGCTTGTGGCGACGGCTATCACGACATCGAGCACATTGTCTGGGCGTGCACCGAGTACAGTTCCGCTAGGTCTCGGCTAATGGATACCCTGCGGGCCCGAGGAAGACCAACCAACGTCCCGGTTCGAGATGTGCTGGCAAGCCGCGATGTCCTCTATATGTCCCTTATATACACCTTTGTGAAAACCATCAATATACAAGTCTAACTGCCCCTTCTCATTTTCCTTATCATTCTCAGAACCCTCGTCCACCTGTATCAAAGCATCTGTATCGAATGAACCAACAAACACGGGACCTACGGCACGAACATAACACGCTTAACTCGAAATGTAGCCGATCCACATCTGAGCTGTACTACGAAATCGTCTGGAAAAACCCCTGCCATCTTGAGGAGGACCACCCGGCGTCCCAGTACATGATTCCCCTGATGAAGGCCACCCGAGTTTGTTATCCATCCGTTGATCTCACGATGCCTGAAACTGAAATAATTTTCTCTCCCTGCCATCTTTGTCTACCCTCCCTCCCCTGACTCTTATACCCAGAAGTAACACCCCTAACCCCCCCCCCCCCAATATCTTCACGAAGCATTTAGCTCTTCTTGTCTCTTCTAGATTTAACTATTATATTATATAATCTCGTTGAAAATGCCCAACTCTACTACCCACAAAAATAACTATAATTACGAATCTTTACAAAATTCAATCATGACCTCTAGTTATTCCTACTTTTAAGATAGTCGTAAAAAATTTCCCCCCTTAGTTAAACACTATTTGCTCCAATAATCTCACTGATAAAAATGTCAAACCATATTGCCACAAAAACTAAATGACCACCCTACTCTTACGAAAATAATATTATCCCCTTGTGTAGATATATAAGATAGCTATAAAATCGCATTAGTTTCATTTAAAAAACCTGTTTTAATCCACCTAGCGGTGCAATTGTGCCTTTCTCAATCATGAACACGAGAATGTTTGCGTTGTTTATATTCATCAAAAGCTTTCAAATGCATATATTACCTTTTATTATTATACATGCAATGACAAATATACAAGAAAAGAAATCATTATTCGAATTCTAAAATTTTGTAAAAGAAAAAAAACAGCCACGGTAATATTGAACTGAAAAACCTGTTTTAATCCACCTAGCGGTGCAATTGTGCCTTTCTCATTTCTCTAAACTATGGCACGGAGGCTTTTTATGTTCAACATAATTGTGGAAATGTCCATTACATTCTTAGTACAGTTTGCACTTATATACAATGGCATACCAGCCACGAACTTGATGAGCTACGTGTCGACGGTGAAACACTTGAAACAAAAAAATATCGTACTTCATTAGCCTAATCAGTATTAGATCAATGTTATCTGCTTGCTAACTCATTTTGTCATGCGGGGGTGGGTATGTGAGGAGGGCGAAAGTTCCATGAACGAACGACTCCCCAGCTTAAATTGGTATGCTTTGTGATATAGTGGTGGTTTAAAGATGATGGGGTTGAAAGGGAGGGGTATGAGGGCTGGATGGGGTGGTGGTCTGAGGGGTGATTTAAAGAGATTTTTAAAGGAGGGAAGTGAACAGTAGAGGGGGGGTGTAACCCCTCTCCGTAAACCATCAACTACGCCCCTGTTAAAATCCAGAAACCTTATGCGAGTCGAAAAAAAATTTGGCCGGGATTAGGTTGACGTTTTTCAGAGTGATTGCATAACCTTTCTATATGAGAAAGGCAAAAATGCAAAAATGAGCAAAAATCCAAAAAAGTGAACCGTCGCAAAAAATTTTTTCCAGTTTGCATCAAATCTTGACGTTTCATGCACCTTGAACACATTTAGCATCAAAAATAAAAATTCTATTTTTAATTTTTCCTATAGTTTATATGAGAAATTTCTGTGTGGCCGCATTCTGAAACCCGTAATTCCGGAACCAGAATTCCGATCGATCCAAAATTCAATAGCAGCCGATGGGAAGGTTGCACCTTTCATTTGAGACTAAGTTTGGGCAAATCGGTCCAGCCATCTCTGAAAAAAATGAGTGACATTATTTGACACATACGCACATACATACACACACATACACACACATACACACACATACACACACATACACACACATACACACACATACACACACATACACACACATACACACACATACATACATACACACACATACAGACTTTTTCCGATCTCGACGAACTGAGTCGAATGGGATATGACACTCGGCCCTCCGGGCCGGGATTAGATTGACGTTTTTCAGAGTGATTGTATAACCTTTCTATATGAGAAAGGCAAAAACATTTGAATTTCCACTATAGTTCTGCTATAGAAGTTTCTATGCACTATACATAATAGAAGAGGGCGATTTTTTCAATAGATTTCGAGCTTAACCGCTTCTAAGTGCGGGAAATCTACAATAAGGGAGGGGCCCCGTTTGTTGAACCCCCCGGGCCCGTGATTTCTTTCTTCAGCCATGTATATATGACAAATTACATTTCTTTGAAGTATATAACCTCTTAGGCATCTATAAGATCTAAAATGTGACACAGGTGCATTAATTGATTGATTTTGATTACCGTGACTGTCAAAAATTTTCATAATGCGATTCAACGAAAATACACTCCTTAACTTTAGCAAACTTCCATTTGCCAGTCGCGTGTCTGCAATTTTACTCGCGTTTTACCAACTCTTTACCACCAAATTATATGCTATAAAACCAGCTAGCTCCGGGGCAGGGCGGAGCGTGGCCAAAAATTGCGTAAAAATAATACAAGAAGCCCAAAATTAGGCAAAAACTTTCAGGCGAAACTAAAGTACAGGAGAACGCGTTTTAAACTACCGCGAAAAAAAATAAAACATCTGGAGGCTACTGAAGTGTTCGTGTCTAAAGTAAAACAACTGTGTAAATTTTCAAACAAAAGAAAAAAACGAAGCAAAACTTCAGCCGTATAATTGAGTCCGCACTGCCCCAAACCACAAGATAAATGCAAATTAGGACCCACTTTGTCTTGAACCATTTCATCAGGTCCGGTGCATGCCTCTGTTAGTGCAAATGCAAATGCGGCACGCGGACCAAATATGGTAGCGGCAAATACGTTGTATTACGTGACAATGCAAATTTGGTAGACGTTTCGACTTCTTGCCAGAAAATAAAAACCGTTCGCTTTTAGGATAGGTTGAAAGAATTTGTGGAATGTTTTTATTGATTTTTCTCATTGTAATTTCACCAGAACTTGCTATCAGCTAATTGAAGCCGCTTCCGAAAAATTCTAAGTAACTAATTCCACCTCAAACACACTCCATAAAGTCTCTGTTTGATATGCCGTTTACAACGAGTGACATATATTACCCCAAGCCTTAATCTAGCCATTCTCGTTACCGCGATCACCGCACACCCTTTCTGGAAAAATATTCCCCCTGGCCAACAGAACAGCACCGAACCAGAAAAGGGGTGTTGACATGGATAAATACACGCAGCCATGCCTGTCCGTCGCGTCGGTACAACAACGAGACCGTTTCATTTCCAGGAATTTCGGGAGCAGTTTGCGCTGAGCTCAGCTAATTTACACTTCATCAAAACTGAGAACTGTTTCACCACAAATATGTAGCATCATTCGGAGGGGTGGTCGTTCGA
Source organism: Topomyia yanbarensis (assembly GCF_030247195.1). Taxonomy (NCBI): domain Eukaryota; kingdom Metazoa; phylum Arthropoda; class Insecta; order Diptera; family Culicidae; genus Topomyia; species Topomyia yanbarensis. The sequence continues at coordinate 97,223,115 of NC_080671.1, read as the reverse complement.
AATGTCTACTCGGTACAAACATGGACGGCCTTACGGTAGAAAAATGAGACAGCGAAACTTGCCGTATATTAGATAGGACCGAACAGGGAGGGGAGGGTACTGGAAGAAAATTTATGATGGGCTCTGTTTAGATATGCACCGCTCTTGATGCTTCATATTTCAGTTTTTATTAGCATATGTTTGCAGCGCAAACGGTTGTGCTCTAGTTGTGAGGTTCTGTGTTCGTTAGATTAACGGATTATTTGAAATGAATTTACTAAGTGTAAAGATAGTATTTGGAAAAAAATATTTGAAAGGTGTTCATAAATCAGAACAAAAATTGTTTTTTAATACTATTTTTGATTGCACAAATTATAAATTACGAATGCACTTCAATTGCGATCACGATTCAATCCACCGCTCAATCGATCCGAAGTTTGAATACCAGGACATTGACCAGTTTCTATCACTCTCTTTGCATCCCTGTTTTCTCGAATTTAAATAGTCTAGAAAAAATTATGACTCTTAATCTGCTTCGGGAATGTAATAGTTAATTATGATTCCCGGTTTATTGATTGAAAAGTTTGAATCTTTCGCGTTTAAATCCACAACTACAAATACCTTGCCAAACAAGATTTTTTTAAATTTGAGGTCTACACTAAAAGGTAAATTTTTCTGAGGCATTTTCTCGTTTATAGTGTAGTGGGAACATCCTGTCTTGAACTTTTGGGTTAAGTTTGCCTTACTGTACGTACGGTTATCCACTACAAGGCAAATTAATTTGATCTACAACTAGTACAGCTTTCTTAAGCGGACGTTCTCTTTCTTTTGGACGAAAATAAGGCAGAGTTTGTTATTATTCAAGACTTCGTACAAATCAGTATCTGGATAAAACTGATATTAAAAATTTGTAATTGGAATAACAGCCGAGATGAGACGTTAAATTGGAAAAATCGTTATGAATTGTTTACATTCGAAACGTCTTTTTCCAGTTCAGCAGCAACAAATCACTGAATTTCTTCCACGAAAAAAAGCCCGATTTGATCAAAACTTGCAAGGCTATTATTAAAATCGCATATATTCCACCAAGTGCCTTCTGTCTGGAAATGGTTGCCCACAGCAGTTTGTTTCCGCTGGCCAACAGCAAGGTCGCTCGAGGGTATTCCAATCGAAACTTAATTAAATTCACCAGTTCCTAGGAAATCGTTAAAAAGGGTCTACCTCTAAACAGCTGGAGTTCCATTCGCCGAAAACGAAATTTGCCAGTTTTACACTTTCTCACCATTCGACAGATAATTTCTTTCCTCTTCCCCCTCGTCGCGAGAAAGGGACCATTGCTATTAGTTAAAGTATCACGAAGCCGAGATTTTAGCCCAGCAACAAATCTCCTCCGGTCGTGTGTTTTATTTCTATTTGGCTTGCCAGCTAATCACATAATTAAACCGAAAATCCCAAAATCGTGTCCGGCATTTCCAAAGTGTCTGTCAAAGCTCGGCTCCAACTTTCAAACGAAGGCGCATGGTTTCTGTTTCAGTCCGGTATTCATTGCAATACCAGCTTCGATCCGCCGCTGCTGCTGCACCATTTTGACAAGATAATCTCTTTCTCCTGCTCTCGAAACGATTGGAGATTGGCTAAATTAGGTACCACCGCATGTACCGGTCGCTTCGGATTGAAGAAGGACGGATTGGATGGGTTGCAAAAATTGGCCGAACATTGGAACACGGTCGCGACACGAGATTCCGAGTGATTTTTACATCAATTAATCGAATTAGACGGGCGAAAATCCTGCAGACAAAGCAAAACCACAAACGTTTGCGGATTTCGACGATTTGGGTTGTGGAGTTGATCTGCTAAGGGATTGAATGTGAGGTGCTGTTTAGATATAATTTTGAATCGCAAAACCTAATGGGAATGCAAAGTGATGCTGGGAAAACTTGATTCGGGGTATTCAGTTAAACTTACGGAAAATTGTTTACAATCCTACAAAAATCATTAAAATGAAATGTGAAAAATTCTTGTACATATTGATGAAATTTTGTAATTTACTTTTTCAAAAGTTACGAAAGCTTATCTGCAATCGTTCTTCACATCAGTAAGACTTGATAAAAGCCCGGAGAAACTTGACGAAGCGATTCAAAAAAAATAAAAGATTTGAGCTAAAAAAAATTTTTGCATATGAAAGGCACAAGTCAAGGATCGCGCTTCGAGTTTGTCTCATCAAAATCTGGGTCTGACTTTGCCACTTGATCCAAAATGACAACATAAAGGGCGAACACGAAATTATTGCGACACATTCAACAGGGCATAACTTTTTTACCATTGGGTAAAAATCAACCAAATTTTGCACACTTTCTCATTGATGTGTATTGTTTACATGCTGTCAAACTCGAAGTCGTGTTTTTCGATTCAACGAAAATGGAGGTGAACCAACGCGAGTCGAGAGAACAAATTCTTTCCAAACACCTGGAATTTCCTGACCTGTCGCACCGGCAGTTGGGAAAAATATTGAACATTCACCATTCAACCGTCTCCAGAGCGTTGAAGCGGCTCCAGGAGCGGTTGACGTTGGACCACGGCAAAGAAGCTGGAAGAAAACCGGGACCGGAGAACAAAAGACGGAGGGAAAGGTGGAGCGGATGATTAAAGCAAATCCCAACGTCTCAAGCCGTGATTTAGCTAAAAAAGATCGGCATGTCGCAGAGCTACGTCCAGAATGCAAAGAAGAGAGCTGGACTACATACATACAAGGTACAGAACTTCCCAAACCGCGATGAGCGGCAGCAATCGACGGCTAAAACTCGGGCACGGATAGAGCTTCCATCCCGGGAATTTATTTCCCGGGATTCCCGATTCCCGGGAAATTGTGTTTTCTCATTCCCGGGATTCGGGAATCCCGGGAAAAAGATTTTTAATTTATTCCAAAAGGCTTAGGTTCTGCGAAAGAAATTCTGTAGGAAATATCTTTACCGGCAAACATTTGGAGTGAGCAGTGGATGCAGATACACTGCTAAAAATGTTGGTATTTTCATGCAAAATGGATTAATTTGCCGGCCGTTGTGCCGAAGCATTTCCTTACAGTAGCGTTAGTGATGCGCACGATATTTCTGCAACCGATGAGCCGATTGATGAGATTTTCTAACTGTTCTTTTAATAGTTTTTTTAATAGTTAGATATTGAATGAAAGAACTTAAATAAATGCAATCAAATTAGTAATTGAAATGGCGGTAATTTCTTAAAAAATCGATGAGTGTTTGTTTCAAAACTTGGGATGGTTTGTAGTGATAGTATAGTGATCATGGTTAACGCAAACATTACTTAAAATAAGGAATGTTTCTAGAACGTCTGCAGAAATATTTGGTCGGTTCATCGAATGCATATTTCGTCTAATTTGTTATACCGTAACTGTAATATCTGTAAATTTTTGGATGTATGAAAAGAAATACATAACGCTGTAGCTGTCCAATATCATGCTCATTCAAACTCTTTGAATGTCGCTTTCAAGGATGCAGGCAGGATTTTTGAAGGGATAAGATCAAGTCCATAACAGGAAATTTATTTATTTATTCGTCAATCAATTGTAGACTACATTACACAAACATTAAATGCTTATATACTGTATTGTATACTATTCCTATGTACTATGATTTCGCAAATAGTTGAAAAACTGTTTTAAACTTGTTCGATGGTAGGCTTCATCCATTGCTTCATTATTATCTGCTTGATTTTGATTCAAACTTAATTCAGAATGATGCTGATCCTACTGCGACGGAAATGGATTCAATATATCACATTTTCTCATTTGAACGGAAATAATTGCACAATACCATGAAGCAGCTCAATGTTTTCATGCAAGATTACCATAGAAGATTCTTGCATGATCACATTCCATCGTATCAGAACAACGAATTCCAATTTAGGACAGTAACTCCAGCAGCTGCGTTTAGTATATCGTCCCAATCGTAATCGTAACTACATATAACCAAGAAAAATCATCAAAAGTTGATGTTGCGTAAACTTATTGATGAGTTATAAAATGATTGAAGAATGTGTAGGACACCAAATCACCGTTTTCTGACAACTACTTTTAGGACCGATATACATGCAGTCAAACGGGTTTGAAAGCTTTTCAATTTGTTCTTTTTTTTTCAAGAAAATCATTCACCTTTTTATTTTTTTTGTATTCTCGGGATCCCGGGATTTCCCGGGAAATTTATCAATTATTTCTCGAATCCCGGGAAGCTGAAAACCGTCGGGAAATGGAAGCTCTAGGCACGGAAGCTCTACGAGAAGATGCGGACAAAACAGTGGCGTAGCCAGGGGGGGGGTTTTGGGGGTTAAAACCCCCCCCAAACCAAAATTAATTGGATTGAAAAAAATTGATGCTGACGAATTTAATTTAATATTCCACAAAATATTTTTGGAAAAATATTCTCTGATCATTACATTGAGAACTGTGTTTAAAGCGTCATGAGAACTTTTGGAAAATTATGGGAAGGGGATCTTGTAACTTATCTCTTAGCCAAAATCTCATAGTTGTCAAATTACTTCAATGTAAAATAAAATAACTGTCTGAATTATTATGAGATGACTGGAATTTTTGGAAAGATGCTTCAAAATATGGATATGAGACAATTTTTCGAATGGGAATCTAAATTTGAATAGGTTGTTTACCGAAAACTTACATACATTTCAACATTTGCTGAAAATGTACTTTTTTAGATTGTGTAGAGTTTAAACAACAATTCAATATGGTTAACAACAAGAATAACATTTCAGAAACTAGTTGAAAGCTGATGTAATTTTGTCTCTAGCAGGTCAGGATCGGTTTTATGAGCATTGGATTTTTGTTGTATTATCAACTATATGAATAGCCTCTTAGCAGGATGCAATGAATGGCGTACTAAAATTTTGTGTGCTACGTTCTAGTACTGCAAGTTGTGAGGTTGACTAATGAAGAATAGTAAAATTAATGCTCGATAAATTTTTAACGGTCACGATCACATTCATTCGAAACTGCCAAATTTCGATGTTAAGTAACATTGAAGAATTTCAAAACGTAAAACTGTTCATCTGCTGATAGAATAATTTTTACGGTTAATCCTCCTAGAAGTAATTATAGACAAGAATTACTCTTCAACCAAATTTGGGTCGAGACTTAATGTCTCCAGCAAAGTTTTCGAAAGTGCTCTTTCAAACAACTTTGTCAAAGACATATATATCCCACATATTCAGAGTACCGAAATATAGTAGCAGAAAACCTTTACAACAAGCTATTCTGAAATTACTGTATTTGATAAATCTCTTCTGCGGTAATTAAATAATAAATTCACATTGCGTTCAAGGTACCTTTGAAGCTTACAAAAAAATAAGGGAATTGGATATAAAACAAATAATTCCTAGATATTAAAAGGACTCAAAAACACAAACAGTGATTCCATTTTCAGGAGCTAGCATCAATTCGGCGCAAGCTTAGTCCGCCCACCAAGTTAGTGTCGGATTCTGATGAGATGAAGTCGAAACGCAAGTTTCAGTTCCATCCATCCATAATTTAGTTACAGGTTTTGTGTTCTCAACTCGCAATGATTGTTTCAAACAATTTTATCCGTAGCGCAGAAAAAAATAGTTTTCACCTAAATTTTTCTTCGCTTAGAAGAAATATAGCAGGCCCAGTCCATTTAAATCCCTATATGTTGAATTCATGTAGCCTTCATATTTTCAACAAAATTGTTTGAAATGACATTATCAAAAACTTTGCTGAAGGCACCATGTCTATTAATATTTTTGAAAAATTAATTCACCATAATTACCTCTATGAGAGTTAATCACTAAAATTTCTATATCAAAGCAGGCGCTGTTTTATGTTGATAACTTCCCGAAGTTGTCAAACCTTCAAAGTCAAGGATTATTATATTAGGTGATCTTGAACGTTGAAAATTTTTAGATCAATTATCCCACTTTAAAAGATCGCAATTTTCGACTTCATTGACATATTATACAAGAAAATAATCTATAGAGGCTTGAAAACTGTTCCATGTTGATCCTTCTTGTTTGTAGACTGGAATGACATCTGATAGACTACTTATGTTTTTGAGTTTCCAATAATTTATCAAACTCATATTAAATTTTAGCATTTTTTCAAAAAATTTGCGATTTTCATCAAAACCCCCTCCAAACCAAATTTCTGGCTACGCCACTGTGACAAAATATGGCTGCTGTGTGACGACGAAACGTTCATAAAATCCGATTTTAAGCAAATTTCGGGGTTGGATTTTTTCACCGACAAGAGCAAGTTCTATGTGGACGACAAATTTAAGAAGAAGAAAATGTCGAAGTTCGCCTCCAAATATCTCATTTGGCAGGCCATCTGCACTTGCGGACTGAGGAGTGAGCCTTTCGTGACAAAGGGCACAGTAAATGGCGAGATCTACAAATCTGAGTGCCTCGAGAAGCGCCTTTTGCCGTTCTTGCAGCAGCACGACGAAGCTCCGCTATTTTGGCCAGATTTGGCACCATGCCACTATTCTAAAAGTGTCCTGGAGTAGTATGAGGCCAATTCTGTCAATTTTGTTCCAAAGGACATGAATCCGCCAAACTGTCTGGAGCTGCGCCCGGTGGAGCAGTACTGGGCAATGATGAAGCGGGAACTGCGGAAGAGCAAGAAGACAGTCAAAGACGAGAAGGACTTGTTAAGAAAATGGAAAAAACTGCGAAACTGGTACCGGATGACACTGTAAAGACTTTGATGGAGGGCATCAAGCGAAAATGCGTTCAATTTTACACTCGAGGCTCCATCGATTAACTTTTCTTTTGATTTTTGAAGTAAATATATTTATAAAACTACCCTAAAATTTTGGTTTGATTTTAAACATTATAAGAAAATTGGCATGACATTTTCGGTGTCGCAATAATTTCGTGTTCGCCCTTTACCTTGTGTTCCGAAACAAATGACTGGTCCAGCGTGACGTCTGGTAAGAGAAAGTTGTGTTTCAAAAAATATCAATATTAGAGCGTTGCAAAAAATAAAAGGATTTTGGTCAGATAATGCCGCAACCGAATTTGAAAATGGAAATTAAAACAAGGGCAAATGGTTGTGCTCCTGTTGGGGGGCTTAATACTATTTTTAATCGCATCCCATTGCACAAATTATTAATTACGAATGCACTGCAATTACAATCACGATTCAATCCATCGCCTAATCGATCCGAAATTTTAATTCGAGAGCATTGACCACATTCCATCTCTATCTTTGCATCTCTGTTAATCTAAAAAAGATAATCACTCTTAGTCTGCTTCAGGAAAGTAGTCTTTAATTGTGATTCCTGATTTTTTTATTAAGAAATGCGAATCTATCACTTTGAAGTCCACAACTACCAATTCCTTGCCGAACAAGATTTTTTTTTTGAAAATGTGAAATCTCTTTTAGTGTAAATCTTTCTGAAGCCGTTTGCTCGATTATATTGTGGTGTGACCATTTAAGACTTCGTACTAATCAGTATCAGGATGAAACTGAAAATGGCGGCTTCATAATGATGATTTCCGTCTGCCTCTATGCACGAAACATGATTCGAAGATTATGAGCCTACCCAGTCAAAAAGGCCAAGTTGCTGGCTAGCGGGGGGCTATTTGCCAACTCGGATGCGCTAATTGCCCTACAATTTGCCAGCAATTTGCTGGCAATTAGGGGGCTATTTAAATGCAACATTTGGGCGATTTGCCGCCGTCATTTTTTTGCCGCTCTACCCGCCCTTAAATCGCACCCAAATCGCCCAGGGAACGCGCCATTTAATCGCCCTTAATCGCCTGTTATGAAAATTAAATAATAATTATTTTCGGATTCAATATCTACTCACATAAATTTATCAGTACACTAGGTAATCACCACCAAACTATAGGAAGAATCGATGGTGAAATTCGTATTGCACACCAAAACTTGCCACAATCTGACTTTTATTTAGACTTTAGGTCAAAGATCTTGTTCCACTATACTTACACACGATTCCACAATTTCCCACATTTGTTGGCTAAACTAAGTGCACTAGACAAACAAAATACAAACGAGAACACGCCAATTGTTTAAAAAACAATTTTAAGCTTAAGCCAAACATGAACCGCCATGTTTGAAAAACGCAAAAAACAACCAAGTCCATTTCAGCCGCCAGAAAATTTCTCTAAGTATTGAAATTACCTTTAAATCGCATTCGCAAATTGCATTTGTTCCTAGGGGCAATTAGCACAGGCGAGTTGAGTCAAACGTCAAACTGTTTAAATCGCCTGACCATGTTCGTCCGCATTTTTTTTTGACCGTGTAGCGCCTCTTGTAGTGAACCTAAAGCAAAAATCATTTCTTGACGGTATTGAGACTGTGCGGGGCTTAAAAATGATACAGTTCTGTAAAAAAAGTAAAAATTCGCGCTCAATTTGGCGAACATTTCAAATAACCAAAATATACATTGGTGTATTTCTTATGGAGAATTATTATTTGGCTTAATAACTTCAGGGTTTTTTAGTAAATAATGCGAGAAGAGAATTTAAAGTTGAAAAAATTGCTTTCAATTATTATTTTTGGGCGTATTGAGAATTCATCATTGAAGAAGTTTGACCTCCAATATGAACATTTATTATGCTTATCGAAATGATGTAAATTCATATTTCGTGCAGTTAGTTCAGTTCAGGTTAAAATTCGATACTTTTTTCTCGGCAACACTCATAAGCACACGGGAATATACTATCGAGCACATGCATTAGAACACGCAAAATTACAAACGTGCTAGTACACGCAACGTACAAATACCCACGCGATAACAACGCGTACAGTAACACACAAACGCTCAAGCTTTTCGCCACAATTCAAATCCGATCGCAAACGCGATCAATCACGCATACCCACGCTCATGATTTCACAATCATGAAAACCTCCCGGTGATTAACCACAAGCATTGCTATTTTTGCTTTCGTTGTATTTTCCAGTAAATAATTATAGGCAGGACAACGTCTACCGGGTCAGCTAGTGAATTTATAAACGCGGTCTCAACTGCCCACATACAAACGCCCGCTTTCATGAAATCATGAATTTTACTCGTCCGGGAGCTCGCACTCTAAAATGCGTATACACTAGACAACAAGTATTCGGGCGCCATTACTGGGGACTCCAGTGATAACGGGGGCAAACTTTTTCCCTTCATCGGAACCGTACACTCAAAATTAAACGTCAGAATGACGACCTTTGCGAATCTTCAAAAACCACGCGAATATGAAAACTCGCTCCAGTTATCAAGTGCAATTATATCAACGCCCGTTCCCATGTGATCAAGAATCGCTCACGTCCGGAAGCATTCAGTCTCGTATAAAAAACAAACTCACATACACTAGAAGTCTCAGGCGGGCGATGACCGGAAACCCTAGTGATCTGAGGAAACTCTCTCGCTTCTAGTTCTGAATCTTACACTCGAAATCGCGAATCGCGTGAACATTCAAAAACCCACGCGAATATGCAAGCGGTTACATGGTAATGCAAACGACTTCATACACGCGACACACACGCTCTCGCGATCAAGCCCATTAACATACAATTGCTCGATACCTGCGCGATAATACAACATTGGTCATAAACGAGAACGTGCAATTGCGATCATGCACGCAAACGAACGCCCGTAATCTCGCAAACATAAAGGTGCCCGTGTGATTGGGTGAACTTTTCAACACCTACGAATTTATAAATAGAACAAAGTTCCAAATTCCTGAAAAACTGTTTTTTTTTCTATTTTTTACTATATTTGGCCAAACAACAATGTAAAAAGATTTTTTCTTGCTTTGTAGCCAAAAAATAGAAAATGGGATTTCCTTCTAATTTTGTAGTTTCACATTGAAGAACTTTACCTTTAATTTGATATAAATATCATGAAAATGGAACAAGTCGTGCTCTGCAATCCGGGACGTCAACTGAAAATGCATGACTTTGCCCTTTAATATCTCCTAAATTAACTAATGCATTTTACCAAAAAAAAAGAATATTTCTAATAGAACCTCAAAAAAATTAAAGGGTTGTGTACAGGACACAACCATTGTGACATTGAAAATGCAACTTGCACATGCTAGTTTACTCCCCGATTCCATATGTTACAATTTGTGATACACCCTTCCCGTAAACATAATTCTGACAATAGCAAAATTATAAATTCTAGTACAACACCATGCTCTCTGCTATGCTTACAATCTAATCGATTATTTAAATTAATCAATTGTCTCTTAGCATTCGATGATTACATTTAGCAACTTTGTGAAAAATGATCGATACACCCAGCGCTCTACTGAGGGTACGCCAACGCTCTCTAAATTAAATATTTGGTTTTGCAACGAAATATAAAATATTATTGTCCTATTACATTTTTCATAATTCATTTTTTTCATAAAATGTTTATTTGCAAATGCCGTAAAATCTTGTTTACGCCGGGGTTTCGTTTTTATATAATATGTTACAAAACTGCCACCTTATAGAAAAAAATCACTTCCTAATACTAAAGTTCTAGTCTTGAAATTTTTAGTTTTATATTATAGAACTGCCACAATTATGAATCTAGAACTGTACCACTGAAGTTCTAAACGTGTTTCGAATGAAGTAACACGGCAGCGTATTCCAGTTTTAATGTTTGAAATAATAAAACAAAACTCAAGGTAATTGTTTCCGTTCCACGACTCGAATCGTCCAGACATTATTGCCCAGCTCCTGCTCGTGCGAAAATCGAGCGCAGACTGACGCAAACGAACACACAGTACCTCTATAAATAACCTACCGTGCCTGATTGTAACACTGATTTTTATTTTAATCGCGCGCAAAAATTTAGTATGATTTACAACGTTTACAAGATAAAAGGAACGTTTTAGCACTTTTAGCATAAATTAACAAACGCGGTCTGAAGCGCGAACATATAAACGCTCGTGACCACGCGATCATAAAATCTCCATATCCCAACATCTGAACCGTACACTGAATATTAAACGAGTATCGCGAAGAAGGATAAGAAACCCTGCAAATATGGTTGTAAAGAGACGTCAGTCTATATGCTCGGCATTTCCGGATCGGTTCGCGTCTTGGCAGGGAACGATATTTACAATTGGCCCGAGCAGGAAAGTCGTGTAAGGTGTGGAACGCTTATATTTTCTTGCTGTCGAAAATTTGTTCAGCAATGTTGTATTAAATTTTTGAGTATGTATGACCTGAGACCTGTATTAGTAACGAAAAACTGTGTTGAAAAATCTTTCGAAAACCATTCGGAAATGGAGAAAATTTTCAGCTCATCTTAGTCAAAGTCATCGAAATAGCGCACCAACCGAACACTTAAATGATGAACAGTTTTAAATATAAGTCCGCAACAGATTTGTTTAAGTATCATTCGTGCTGAGATGTTCAGAGCGTACAGGTCATCTTCTCAAAGGACAATAAAATACCGAGAGGGAAATATTTGTAAGCTGTATACGGCTCCCAATCAGAAATACATAACAAAAACATTTCAAAACTATATCTCGCGCTGTTGCTTGGTATAATTTTCTGTTATTTTAACTACTAACGAGACTAGATTTATAACACAGTTCGCAACAAAAATTGCATTCTGTTATAATCTTGTTATTTCATTCTGATTGGGTACTACTAGCAGAGGCAATTATTTTCATTTCTGATGATTACAAAGCAGCAGATACAAAAAAAAAACGGATTTTAAAACACTCAACCGAAGCCAGTTCGTGATTGATTACCACTAATTTTATGCACCGAGCCGGAAATCTTGAACAAAAAGTATTGTGAATTTTGCCAATTTCTATTAGTCAAGCTTGTTGGATGGCCGGAGACTACATTTCAACATCGGGAGAGAAGGTGATTATTAAAATTCAGCCGGTTCTGTGGACTGACTGTAATAATTAGTTTGTTCAGCACTGTGCCAGTAACGAGGGCCAATTGGAACGAAAATCTCCCACCCATAGAACATTTTCTTTGGAAAACAAATTATCCTTAAATTGGTTCCCGCTAATAACATGCACCGAGCGGCTAATCTTTAACAGTTTTCCTTCGAAGCTCCACCTTTTACGATGAAAGTAGACTGATTTCATTCAATAACCAGCCCATTTAGCTTCGCACGTAAACTGACCGAGTACAAAGCCAAGTACAAATATCTGAGTGCGGCATAATTCGAATGTTACATTCGTGCTGGCTACACCACACATATGCTTGCTATTTCTAGCTGGAGGAAAAGAAAGAAAGGTGAAGGGGAATCCAAAATCTTCTTGCTTCTGTCGGCCGAATCCACTGTCTGCTGAGAAAGGGCTACTACGCCGAGCATCCAACCCGCAGAAACAAAAAGACCCGGATGATCCCCCGTCAGCTGCAGCTGGACATTCGAAATGACGAAGAGGTGAACAAATTGCTCTGCGGCGTATCCATTGCCCAGGACGGTGTGTTGTCTAACCTCCACATCATTCTGCTGCCAAAGAAGACCCACTTAAACGAAGTTTTTCTTTGTTTGCAGGCAAAACGATGCCAAGAAAAAAACGGAATCTGCCCTTTTCAGGGTGACCATTGCATTCGCATGAAGAGTTTTGATTGGATTTTAATTCTCTCTACTTCGTTGACGTATCATATATTTTATAATTAAACTACAACTTTGTTGAAAATAACACGTGTGTGTTAGAAACATTTGGGGACAACGCGCAAACCAGTGCCGCTGTCGTGAAATCTCAAGATTGAAAATAAAAAATAAAAAAAAATTCAGATAAATATTCTTACTACATGATGGTTACTGGCATGATGGTTACTAGCTTGGCGTGGATGGCGCACTACAGTTAACTCTCTCTATGTCGATATTGAAGGGACCATCGACATAGGGAGAGATCGACATATAGAACACAATGATTTTCTTTGAGACAACTTTTCCTTCAGGACATCATAATACATACCGGGAAATGAATATAGATGCTCGTATTGGGGGGAGTAGGGTAGTAGACGACGAGGTAAAGTGCACTCGCACTGTAAAATATCAAGTTTGCTGTTTGAGAAGGAATCTCTTGTTTGCAGTTTATCATTCAGCCGCACATGTAGGGGAACATGGGGAGACTTGACCAGGTTTTCAGATAAACCTGCACAAATCTCTAAAAAAGTTTTCAATCCTCCCAAAGTCATTGAGATATAATGTATAAAGGTATTCGTGTTCATAATTTTTTGCGGAATTTTTAACTTACTTTTTCAAAAGTTTTAAAAGTTTTTCTGAGATCGTTTTTTTTTGTAAAGTCTCCCCACTGTGGGGAGACTTGACCAAGGCCTGGGGAGACTTGACCAAGAGAATTTTGAAAAATCAGAACAAAAAATAATGACATAAATAATACTGTAATCCTTTTTTCCATATTGTCGAGGTCATTAGGTAGCAGTAAAAAATATAATTGCATTTCATAAATTTCGACTGTGTTTAATGCATTTCCTTTTAAGAATTAACTGTACTGCTTACATTGCATATTAACACGTCACGAAATCAGCCATATTACTACTAACTTTGTTTACTAGTACAAAAAGATATAGACTGATGTTTGATGTGGGATTTTTTTGTGACGTGATTAACCAACAGTAGGTTCGACAGCATAGTAAATATCAGAAACTTTTTATCTTTCTTCGGGGTATTGCCACTTGTTCATGTCTCCCCATAAAATCTTGGTCAAGTATCCCCAACATAACAATTTCGTTCAATCTCGTGCAAATTTTAGTAATAACTATTTCAATGTTCCGATTTATGTAAAATCATTGATACAAAATTACATCATTTAACGCAAATTTATTAAATACGGAATCTTTTCTATAAGGAAAGCATTTTTCATTCCAAACTTTTAAAATTATTTTGACGGACCGAAACTAGTATAAAAATATTTTTGAATTTTTTTAAGAACCTAATAGAACACGTCATAGCCAACAATAGAATTCTGAGCTTGGTCAAGTCTCTCCATGTTCCCCTAATTTAAAAATTGTTTTGACCACGAAAGAATGATTTCCGTGCTACAGATGGCTGCATTTTATATATTTTTATAGCACGGTAAAGTTAAAATTTTGAACCTAAAAATGCATAATTTCTAGGAAACCTCGCTATATGCAGATTAAGATGAATTCGTTTTACAAAGTCTCGTAGGAAAACATTGAATATCCACTTCATCCCAAATCATGTCTTTACTGTCCCTACATGCAGAATATTGATATAGGACTTAGCGCCCTGATCGCCAATTTTCATTTCATTATGTATATACTTTGTGATGTCCTGAGAGAGAAAAAAACACATCGACATAGAGAGAGAATAATGCAGGCAAATATAAAGCTAGGTACATCGAGATAGGGAGATATCGTGATAGAGAAAATATCGACATAGAGGAGTTTTTATACGTGCGATCTGAAGGGACCCACGAAATAATCGAGATAGAGAAAGATATCGTCATAGAGAATATCGACATAGAGAGAGTTAACTGTATATCGTATCCTCGAACAAACCTATCCGGGATGCCTTGCTGGTTTCTTGAGAGCGGTTCGGCTGAGCTCTGGAAGCGTAGATCGATTTTGAAGTCCTACACAATCTCACAAACCAGACGCTGGAAGGGCAGCTTGCGGATTTATTTATTTTATTTATTTATTTCGTCAATCGATGTAGACTACAGATTTCCTTAATTACTAATGTGTATATTTCTCGAGTACTTTTTCAAATGGACGTAAGTAACATTGAGAGCCTCTCTTTGTTTACTTTCTCTTTCGTTTATTACGACGTCATTACAACACTTTGTACTAATTTTCCAGTACATATCGAAAGCCGACGGTTTTTACTACAATATTATGCAAAGAGTAGAGTAGTAAATGTTGAAATGGCCGAGTAATGAACAGAAGAGAAAGACCTCAAAGAGAATCTCTCATTGTTACTTACGTCCATTTGAAAAAGTACTCGAGATTTCGTGAATTTAGTATAAATGAAGCAATTTCGGCTTTTACAGAAACATCCTCTTACGCGTTAGAATTTCTTTTGTGTATAAAATATTGTTTTAGTTTCAGTTTAGACATTGTAAAATCAATTGAGTCGCAATAGTGATTATAAATAACATCATTCGATTTATGGGGCTATATTTTTCATAGTTTGTGCGAAAAGGAGTTATTGAGAATATACTTCGATTTCGTAGCTGTCGTGAAGGTGCATAAAAGTTCAATTTGGATAAAATTTCAGCTGAATCGATACGATGCGAAACGATATTATTAATGAATGAGAGTATTGCAAATTCGCGACGCTCCTTTAATGTTTGAATATTGATAAGCAAACAGCGTGCTTCATAAGATGGCAGAGGGGCAACTAATAAAAACTGTTTTTGTACCGATTCTATTCTTTCTTCATGTCTGCTTGAAAAAGGGCACTAAATAATACTGCAATATTCCAATACCGACCTAACATATGCAATATATAATGTTTTTATTGTATAAGGATCTTCAAAGTGATAGCTAAAGCGTTTTATAAAACTGAGCATGTTGTTAGCTTTGTGTATAATAATGTTATAATGATCAATAAAATTTAACTTTGAATCTAATATAACACCTAAATCCCTAATTCTTTCACATTTTACTACAGTCTGATTTTCTAAGGTAATCTCAACATTCGGTGTTTGTCGTTTTCGACTAAAGGTTATTGAATTACACTTTTTCACGTTCAGTTATAAGAGGCTTTTTTAACACCACATTAGGAAAATTTGTATTTCGTTTTGAAATGTATGTCCTCGGCATTTCTTATCTCCAAATAAAGTTTCATATCGTCCGCATAAATTAGCATTTTCAGTTTTTTGAGAATGAAGGAGATATCGTTCACGTATAAAACAAACAATAGAGGGCCTAAATGAGAGCCTTCCCGATCAGAAACACATAACAAGAATATTTCAAAACTATATCTCCCGTTGTTACTTGTTATAATTTTCTGTTATTTTAACTACTAACGAGACCAAATTTATAACACAATATGTTACGAAAATTGCATTCTGTTATAATCTTGTTATTTCATTCTGATCGGGTTGTGGAACTCCTGAGGTGACTTTAATTGGATTAGATTGCTTTACTTTAAATTTAATTATTTGCTGACGTTCGGAGAGATATGATTCTAACCATGTAAGTAGCCCAGCATCAATGCCGAACTTTGTCAATTTATAAAGTAACATTGGGATGTCAATGCGATCAAATGCTTTACTAAAGTCTGTATAAAGTTCCTCCACGTAGTTTCCATTATCCATTGCAATCAGTGTATAGTTAATAAATTCTAGTAAGTTTGTTGAGGTCGAACGACCTTTGAAGAAGCCATGCTGGAGGTTGGAAATTCTGTTTTTTATTTGAAGAAATATTTTTTCGTTAATGATTGATTCGGATTTCGGAATACAGGAGATTATGGCTATCCCACGATAATTACGTACGTCAGATTTTTGCCAGATTTATATGGCACTAAAAAAGATTTTTTCCATATTTTAGGGAACTGTCCAGATTGCAAGGATATATTAAACAACCAGAACAATGGGACAGTTAACTCGGTTGCTAGGTTTTTCATAAATAATGGTGGAATTCCATCAGGGCCAGAACCTTTTGATACATCTAAATGTTTTAGAGAATTGAAAATGTCTTCCACTATGACAAGATTGACACTAATATCCAAGGGAAAATCGGGAAGAAAAGCGAAGTAATCGCGATCACGGTCTTGTTCGGAAAAAGTCGTATATATTTCTTGGAAGAATGTTGCAAAAAGGTTGCAGATTTCTTCCGAGCTATCACGTACGTTGTCATCCAAGTGCAATGTTGATGGAAAATTGCCTGATTTTAATTTAGTTGACGTAGTTGAAAAAATTCTTTGGACAAGATTTGATCTGCTGTTCCGTTTTTGAGTTATAATCCGCAAGTGCAGAATCTATGGCCATATTTAGTTTATCGCAAATGTCGAAATATTTTTCCAAGTGCTCATTATTTTGGTTTTTCTTATATAGCTTATGGGCTTTTTGCTTCCTATTTTTCAAACTCTTAATTTGTCTATTATACCAAACGGCATGCTTCGAGTTGCCGTGTCGTCTTTTTTTTCTTATTAGGCACCTCTTCATGAATTATCTTGAAAATAATTTTGTAAAATACGTCCACAGTGGTTACAATATTTCCTTCATTTCTAAGGGTATTTTGCCAGACGACACTACTTAGCTTCCGCCTGATATTGTCATAATTGGCTTTGTGGTATTCAAATACTTCCTCAAAGTCACAATCGCTGGTTTTTTGTATTTCATGCATGAATAAGGAAAATTCAATAGCAGTATGAAATGCTTCATTTTTCCACAAAGGAGTTAGAGATTCAGATACACAGAAGTCTTCCTGAATGTTTGTAAATAAAAGATCAATATAGCAATTCTGTAGATTTTTTACGTGATTTTTTTGATTTAGTCTTATGCTAGCAGTTTTATCGAAAATATACTGCAATATTTCGTTATCTCCCACGACTGGGATTAAAATATGTTCGTTTTCAGAGTCCGGAATAAAATCTGCATTACGTTGGTTAAAGTCTCCGTAAATGTGAACTTTAACCTCGGCTAGGAGTTCAGATAAAATTTGTTCGGCAATTTGGAAAAAAGCTTCGTACGATGTTATATTAGCATGCTCTGGTGGGAAATATACAGAGGAAAAAACATGCATTTGCCGGCAATGTTTAATTTAACCCACACATGTTCAAATTCCTTAAACTTCACTGTGAATAACATTTCTGAAATAAATTGAGCCGAAACACCTACAAGAACTCTCCCGTCAGACTTTAGATTAGTAGCTCCGTTAACTCCTGATAGTGGCGTGAATTTCTCACAGGGCGACATTTTGCTGGTCGGTAGCGAGGGCACTTTTGCGGACGACCTTCGTTGGTAGCTGCCTTCGGTGAGCTTTCCATCCGGTGGAGTAGGGGACTGTTCGATCGCCATGACGAAAAATTCTGCTATGCTACTGCCGATGCTGTCTGGCAGCACAACGATGGTCAAACAAATGATGAGAAAAACCGATTGCGTCGCTGTTGTGCTATCTTATGACAAGCATCATTTAGCATATTTCGAGAAAAACGATTTTTAAAGTTTGAGATTGAATATCTTGAAACTTATAAATGGTAAAAACAATTCAAACAAGACAATTAATGCTTCTACCTATTCTGTATTAAACTCTCAAATATTACGAAGATCGGTTGACTATGTTGCGAGTTTTCACTATAAATGTAAACAAAAGTCGCACTCACACGTGTCGTAGGCGTGTATTGATGACAAAATTTGTATGGCGTGTCAGAATCGTGCATGGAAAATTTTCCATAGAAAAAAATCATCAATTTTTAACTTTTATGCATATCTTTGGCTTCATTTGGTCTATAAACAGAGATGCATTTTGAAGGAAATGAGTCGGGGAATCTACAAAAAATAGTTATTTTTGATTACAGTGTTGCCAAATATGCTATATTTCCAGTTTAAAACATAAACTGCATTTCTCTCACAATTCGTGAATTTTTGTTTTGAAAATGATTATGCCATTGTGTTTCTCAGATAGTTTCACACATAAAAACATTTTATGTATCGAGATAATTTGAGCCAATCCCCAGACACAGTCATTTGAAGCAACTGAGCTCGTTTCTCGTTATATCTCAGTAACCAAACAGAATGTCAACGCAACTTTGTAGAGATTTTTTAAACGAGTGATGTGGTATATCTAACTCAGTTTACCCCAAAATGGCGTTTGTCATAAGATAGCACAACGGCGACGAAATGCATAAAAAAACAACGAATCCATTAACCAATCATCGAGAATATAACAGATAAGGAAATTTCTTTTCCAAATTTCAATAGCAAAGCATTAGACGAATTCTTTGCATCCACCAAAAATATTCTTTATACCAACTCACCAAAGTACTTATCGATAGTGCACGGCGAACTCAATGGAGAAAACCGTAACTCAAGAAAAGCAACAAACATAACCATTAGCAACCCGTAGACAAAATTCCTTAGAACGCTAAGCGGAACATCCAGAGCTAATAACAATCATCATCGCACGAGGTAAACTACCTTTTCGGACAAGATAATGCCTCAAAAATTGAACCCTCGAAAGATGTATCGTTTAGTTTGATAACTGAAGGCTCAGCCCTTCGAAATCTCCGACCACAGAAAATTATCACTAATTGGCAGCGATCACTCTCCCTTCGGATTCCCGATCCGGTCCTGTCAGAATGAAATTCTATGTGATGGAAAAAATGCTCAAAATCACAAGGTTCTGGATGATCCAAACGGAACGAAGAAACATATATAATGCACACACGCTAAAGCTTACCCACTTGTTTAACCACGAATTAAACGAATCTCGTTCTGGTCACGCGAGATTTCCGACGGTCACACAACGGAACGTGGCGGCTGCGAACCGCAGCCGGTCAGTGCCGACTACCAATGAAACGAAAAATATTCCATTTGATTGATTGCGATCACTGAAAACACGTCTGCTTTCCGGGAAATCAATCTCGCGAAAACTTTGATTCTGGAGCAAATATCCTCTTAACCCAAAGAAATGAAGATGATGAATGTGATTGAAATTGCACCCAGATTCGCCCCTTGAAATAAATCAACTCTCGTCTAATAGTTCGATGTTGCTGCTGCTGCTGTCGGTATCAACTTTGCCTCCGAATTATCCGAGCGTTGGTAGATAATTGGAAGATTTATCTGCGGTAGACTGTGGGATTTGCCGGTTCCCCCTTTCCAAAGCGCCGTCTCAAGTCCGGAGGAAGTCACCTGGTGAATTATTACATCAATTGTGGCGAACTAGTTTCGGTTTGAGGGGGTATCTTCCAACCGAATCCTTGGTAATTATAGGGACAGAATCATTCCCAAATCCGAAATCGTTCGTCAGAAACTCTACGAATGGGATGCGTAATGACTACTTTTATGGACCAGAAAAACTACCTGCTCAGTTTCGATCGATGATGGGACTTCGGATGTTGGCACTTCCGTTGTTGACACAGGCATATACATACATTCGGAATCAATGCCGCGCGTAGCGAAGACAAATAGTAGAGACTGGTAGACCGTAATAATTAAGTTAATGACCGGTTTGGTGTAATCTATAGTATTAATTACGAGAACGGGATGCTGTGTTGTGGCCTTCGAAATGACGAAAATATTGATTCACCGAGAGGTGCCTTGTTTTTTTGGGGATTCATGCCAGTACGCATGTCTGCCGACGAGCTTTTATCTACACGATTTCGGTGAGATAAAATATGCTACGCGAAGGAACTTTTCAACAGCTTTCGGATGAGTACATGTAATGCTAGATTTTTCCCGCGAGATCGCTTGATGAAGTGCAGTTTGAATGTAGTTATATGTAACAGAAACGAAAATATGAAAAACGACGATGAAAAACTAGGCTTATGCCATACGACATAACAATATGTCATGTACCGAAATATGCGAAACCAAATTCAGAGTTTTCAGTGTTTACCATAAAAATCCCAAACTACATACTAAAATACACATATTAGGAACGTGATCAAAATACAAACAAGAATGAGCATCAGCATGACCACCGTACGATTCGTAGTAACTATTCCGTGATTGACCAGTTCAAGCGAAATTGCACGGAGAGTCAACGGATGATGCCTGGGAGTAGCTATTCATCCTCAATGTGCACTAGAGGGGCTCGACATTTGTCAACTTTCAGCAGGGCCGACGGATACCGTGGATAGTATGGGTAGTACTACCCACTCGAAACTAACCGGAAGGGGAAATACCCACTCGAAAGTTTGGAACAACCTGAACCTGAAATTAACCACATATTTGTCTTGCGCACAAAATGCATGCGCCTGAAATTCTTGATGCACAATAATTTCAATTTCTTTTGGTTTATAATTCAAATTTCTTGAAAAAATGGTTTAATATTTGAGATTTGAAAGCTTATTTTTTAATAATACTAAGGGGGATATATGTTAACACATCTATAACTTAAAGCAAGAAATTCAGATCGATATGCACAAAAAATGTTAGTGCATTTTTATTCAAACTAAAGTATACAGCTAGAAATATTTTCAAAGACTAGATATTAGGATGGGACAAAAAATAGATTCCAGCTCCGAGCAACTTTTAGATACCATTTGGGTCCTAGAACAACTGTGCAAATTCTTAGCTCGATCAGTGAAATTATATTTTTGCGCCCACTGTTTAAAGTTTACATGGGATTTTGCATGGGAAAGTTAACTTTTACAAAATAATTCCTCCAGGAGTCGCCCAACACTTCCTAAAAATAAATCGTTGTGTGGCTTGTATAGGAAATTTAACAAAAAAACAAAGTCTCGAAAACTACGAAACGATCTGATGCTTGAGAAAAAAATTATTCTGGTTGCAGTTGAAAATCGAAAAATTGGACTTGCGCCTTTCGTTTTTGTTAGAAAATCAACTTGCGCATCATCTACACCAGTTGCGCTTTAGTTCCGCACGCTGAAAATAGGAGAAAAATCGAAAGGCGCAAGTTCACTATTTCGATTTTCAACTGCAACCAGAATATTAAGCAGAAACCGAAAGTGAAGAGAGGGCAGACAACAATATTAGAGAAAAGAACGAATTGAACTTGCAGTTTTTTGGCAAACGGAAGAATATTCCAGGACGTCATGAACCGGATCGCCGAATGCCCTTCTTGGATCCGCTAGGAAATCCTTTGTGGCCAGATTTCCAGGAAACTGGTAGAATATCAACCGAATGAGAAGAGATAAAAAAGTTTGGATATCTATCGTGTTTAAATATCTGTATATAAGAGTCATATAGGGAGATCGAGGATAGCTAACACATCTCGGACTGGAACGATGCCGAAAGGATTCGTTTAACGGTGATTTGGCGCTAAGGTACTAGGCACACGACCAGACAACATGTTTACTGTTGCGATAATCGTCACCATAAGCACATAGACGACCCCACGACACCGGAGATGCTCATCCAACGTATAATGACTTGACCCGAGATATCATCCGAATGTAGTCACGAGGATTATCCAGATGTGTTGTGTTAGCTTTGAACCAAAGCTTGATTGTGCCTTTGGGATTCCTAAAATTCCATTGTACCTCGAAATTCACTGTTCACCTTTTCTCATTACCATTCTAATCTAAGTGTCCACAAATGCAAGGAGTGCTTTCCATGCTCCATCGAATGGAGAGCATCCTTGGAACTGTAACGATGTGGACATGGTCATTGAAGGGTAAATATAAAACCATCAGTTTTGTGGAGAGAATGCATGCAGCACAGCCTCTTTTATAATCACCCTCACCACTACTGTCATAATAATTAGCATAGAAGCCATCATTACGTTTAAATAAAGTATTATCATTTCATCGCGAAACATCAATTATTTGAGTGTTTGAGTGAGTGATCAATATGGAATGCTGGAAAAAAGATTGTTGGTTCCGTGTATTCCGACCAACGCACAGAGGAGTATTTGAGTCAAAAAGCTGGCCAAAGGCGAAAACTACAAACTCGTGTAAAAGCTTCTAATCCAACATAACTGGTTTCCTGGATAGCTACTACACAATTTGGAAGGCTTGTTTGATTTATTTATTTAATTTACAACCAGCATGAGTCGTCAGAATTAGAATAAAATAAAAGCGATGAATTTTCGCCAAGTCAAGATATTCATTTTCATTTATCTAAGAACCAAAGTTATCTATCGGATAGTCGTAAAGTAACTACTAAATCCATTGCTATGTATATTCGAAAATCAATGAATATGACAGTTATAATGTGATATTTGATTATGTTCTCACCATGTTTCACCTCAAGTTTCATTATCATTTGATAAATCAGGATCCCAGTAAGTAAATCAAGAATAAAATTGTTGCCACTTTCTGCCATTTTGTATTTAATAGTCATTTTACAAAACGATGTATTATTCAGTTTATTCCATTTATATACACAATTTTAGAATTGACTGCTTTTTCAATTTATTTATTCAATTAGTCGACTTTCAGAGAATATCTGTGCGAATTTTGAGAGGTTTATTTCAAATATTGCAATATTTGAAATAAACCTCTCAAAATTTGCACAGATATTCTTTGAAAGTCGACTAATTGAATAAATAAATTGAAAAAGCAATTGAAATAAATTGAAAAAGCAGATAAAGCAGAGATACAACGTTTTGAAAGAAATAGACGGGACCCTAATCACGCGCTGCAAAATGGTCTCCTTTACTCGGAACAACGCTTTCGAATCATTCGGGCACTGTTACAGAAAGTTACAAGCGCACTTAAAGGTGCATACAAACATAATTTCAATATAATTCCATATGAGAACTACTTAGCACATCTTATAAACTTGTTTCCATTCTTTACCGTATCGTTTTTCGGGGAACAAGTTATATTAATGCTTTTGGCTATCTTTTTGATACCAATACTCCTCTGTGCAACGGTTGAATAGAATGCACAACGTAGGACCTAGCCACCAGATGAAACATTATTTCTCTCGTTAATGCGTCGATAAATCGGTGCCAATAACCGCGTTTTCAGCATTTTATTAAGTTTTTCATTTGCGTTTCTAACGTTGCATATAGGGGAACATGGGGAGACTTGACCAAACGCAAAATTCTATTTTTGGCTATTGCGTCTTCTATTCAATTCATAAATATTTTTTTCAACAATATTTTTATACTTGTTTCGATCCTTTAAGGTAATTTTAAAAGTTTGGAATGAAAAATCCTTTCCTTACAGAAAATATTACGTGAATAATAAATTTGCATTAAATGATGAAATTTTTTATCAAACCTCGTATGGACATATCTACTGCACTACTAATTACTATTAATGTACTAATAAACTATTTTAATCCTGGTGAAGCAGTGAATTTTTTTAAATAAATTGGAACATTGGAATAGTTATTATTAAAATTTGCATGACATTGAACGCAATAACTAATGTTGGGGAGACTTGACTAAGATTTTATGTGTGGTGAGGGGTGGGCGTAGCGTAGTTGGTAAATCGATTACCTTGTACGCAGCGCACCTGGGTTCGAGTCCCGACCCCGCACATAGGGTTAGAAATATTTCACAAAAGATTTTTTTAACCCGAAGAGGCGAATGACCTTAAGGTTAAAACCTCTAGAATAAAAAAAAAAGATTTTATGGGGAGACTTGACCAAGTGCCAATTAGCTGAAGAAAGATACAAAATTCCTGATATTTATTATGGTTTGGTATCTGCTGTTAATCTTTAAAAAAATCCCACCTCAAACATAAGTCTTTAAATTTTAGTATTAGTAAACAAAGTTAGCAATAATAGGACTGATTTCGTGACGTGTGAACATGCAATTCAAGCAGTATAGTTGATTCTTAAAAAGAAATGCATTGAAAAAATCGAAATTTATCAAATGCAACCCTTTTAATATTTTTTACTGCTACCTAAGAATCTCGACAATATGGAAAAAATAATTACAGCATGTTTTATATCATTATTTTTTGTTATGATTTTTCAAAATTCTCTTGGTCAAGTCTCCCCACGCCTTGGTCAAGTTTCCCGGCCGTGTGCAGACTTAACCAACAAAAAAAAACGATCACAGAAAAACTTTTGTGCAAAATTCCCAAGTGGGAAAAACTTTTGTGACTTTTCAAAATTTTCAAAAATTAAATTAAAAATTCTGCAAAAAATCATGACGACGCACAATAACTTTGCACATTATACCTCAATGACTATTGAGGGATTGAAGGCTTTTTTTAGAGATTTATGCAGTTTTAACTGAATACCTGGTCAAGTCTCCCCATATACTACTATTCGGAAAAAATCGGGTGATCCGACATTCAAAAAGTCCTTATAGGACCTTTTCTGGTACATTGCTCTCTACCCACCACGAAGTGAGAGACCGTCCAGTTTGCGCCGGATCTCGTTTCGTCTGACCTTTAATCGCAGTGTCAATAATCATGCCAGTTAAAACCTTGTGTGCTTCCACTGGAGGAATTTCTTGCTTTGATTCGATTGTTTCGGATATAGTGGACGTGTAGCTATTCAAATCAATAGGTGGTGAAGTAGTCATAATAATATTGAAATTGTCGCGAATATCATGCAGTAAGATAGATAGGTTACCAATGGGAAGACCCCCCCCCTCCTAACTCGTGGGAGTTGAAGTCTTCTTGAACCAGCTGAAGTGCGATGTATAGAGGAACAATGTCTGCCTTTGATTCGGACTTGACAACCGACAGCTTCAATATCTGGAACCGAGGATTAATTCAGCCCTGGCGAATAATGTTAAAATTGTGGAAGATCTACGTCGGATGTTAACCAAATACTTCGTGTTAAACCTAGGAAAATCATGGGAATGAAATACAGGGACACTTGGGGTTTTTGATGTCCCATGAGGAAATACCTGTTAGTATCTAAGATTTCTGAGACGAGGAGCCACTTACTTCGGTTTTGAAATAGTACCCATCAAAGGACACTCTCAGGCCTTTACGAGGCAGCTTAGGAGAGGAAATGATTTTCTTTTTTTCGGAAATTTATAGGCACATTAGAACATGTTCCTTCAATAGGATTGTCAGACTCTCGCTCTTTAGTAGACAAGGGAGCGTAGAAATTGTTCGCAATAACGACATGCCCTGAGGCTCAAAAAAGCGAACAAGTAGACGAGCCCCGTCCAACAGAACAAAGTTTGGAAGAGTAGATCCGGTGAAAGGCTCGTCATAAGACTAATTGAAAATAAATTCTTATACTCTTCGATTTATGCAGAGCACACTTGCTTGCATTTTCACTGACTGAAGCACAGCGTTCTGGGAGGAGCTAACCCTATATTTTGCAATTAAGGTCCCTGTCGGAGACTACACCATCATTCTCTACTTCCCCGGCGGGTACATAGTCAAGATTCTTCTTCTTACGCGATATATCTATGATGTTAAATGGGTTATATTCGGTTCGGAAGTAGACCTTCCGGGGGCCTGTTGTATTAGATGAATATAATGTATATCGAAAAGGAGATTTATCGGCTTTATTTTCCCATCGGATAAATATTCAAATCAACCTCCATTGAGTCAGAGGGACTGTTTGTTGTCGGAGATACCTTCCCATTAGACGACATTATCATGCGGGCTTCAGTACCCACGCAAAGAAGGTTTTATCGGAAAAAACAGAAAATTAATGCAATGATATTTTAAACAATAGAGTAATTGGTACATAGCCGAGGAACATTTGTAGTATCAGTAATCAACAGATACATTTTCGCTGAGCCATCGGTCACTTTTGCTTACATACACCATGTCTGAACTTTCATCACTACGAATAGAAATCACTCCGTATCTTACTACCCACTCGGGAAAAAAGTGTTTCGCCGGCCCTGACTTTCTGCACAACATTTTTTGAGTTCCTTTCGTGGTCTCAAATCCCCGTGCACAATTTAGAAGCGGTTGGTTGCTCCCCGGCTTTGCGCATTGTGTTCAAAGTTTGTATGGGATTTAATATGGGAATACCATTTATTTTACATTTACGTTAACCCTTTCATGTCAAACTTTTTTCCCGTACATATAGGGCTTCATAACTATTTTTGGTGGGGTCAAGAAACACAAAAATCTTTTTTCATAAAGATAGGTGCTTCCCTCGCAGTGCAAGAAGCTGCTCAATGTTTACCTTCCAATGCTCAATACAATTCTCCTAGAATAATTACGATAGTTCAATTGCCGGGAAAACGTAGCCAAAGACAGTTTAAATTGATAAGTTTTATCAGTATTCAATAATATTGCAACCTAACGAAGATGTATGAAAAATTCATTTTCCGTCGTCAACGCAAACTGTCCTTGGCTGCACTGCTCCATCGAAATCCATTCAGACTAATTGTAATAACTTCAGTTCTAGAGCTGATCCTTGAAACTGTTGATACTCATGTGAAAGGAAATAGTCACATTTATTAGCCTTACTTGTTTTTGTGAGCAAATCTTGCCTCAATCAAAAGTTATAGCCGTTTAAAAACGTTGTTGTCCTCAAACAACATGGGCATGAAGGGGTTAATAAAGGTTGCTATTTCACTTAATATGAAAAACCAGCTTTGCAAAGCTAAAGTTCAAATTTTGGTTAATAACTTTGTCTAAGACGGTAACTAGCTATGAGTTTTCAAAGAATAGTTATAACGGTTTTAAAGCAGATGATTCAAACCAATTGCAGAAAATTGATTGTTTCTTCCAGCACTGCATGCGAACAGGGTTTTCAAATAAGCACAAAATGTTTGGCCAACAAAAAAGCGATTTTTGAGTTATAGTGTCTTCAGCAAAGTTTGTTTAAAAAATATTTCCAATTTCTTAGAAGTATTACTTTGGTGATTAATCCTCCAAAAGTTGAGAAGCAAATTATTGTTTGGTTATTTATGAAAATAAAAAAAAAATAATTCGGTAAAGTTATAGGGAATATAACAAGAAACTACTTTGCTGAAGAGACTATGTGTCTATCTGTTTTTTTTCACAATAATTTTTCTTGGTAATTTTTCAGTATTTCAAAATGTTCTAAGATTTTGTTGTGATGCAAGTTTATTTCCATCTCTTATATCTACGTAATTATCGAAAATTTTAGTGCAAAAAACCAACATTTTGGAAAGGAATAACATTTCAATCCGCAAATTTCCGCAGGCAAAGCAATACTCGTATCAATCTATAAGGCAAACGCTATATCAAATCCAGGAATAACCATTTGTCGCATGTTGACTCTTACATGCAAAAACACAACGTTTCCAAAACTCTATTACAAGGCCATTCAAAAATTACATTACACATTTAAGGGTAAAAAAGGAAGTATTAAGCATGTTGTGACATAGTGGTTGCTGTTGGTAAAATGAATTAAACAACACATAGTTACAACTTTTTTCCTTTTTATTTCGCCTAATATGTAGTGACATTTTCTTTTTTACATTTTAACGACATTCAATTAGCTAGAGATTACTGGGTCGGTTCCGATTCTCGCGGTAAAGAGGGTCATGTCTGTCTTTACCAGAAGGCATATTGATGGACTTGAGTTATTCGTAGTTATACTGCCTAAGCTTGACCCTTACTAACAGAAGACAAAAGTTAAGCCCGTAGGATATTAAGCCTGTTTCTAATGAAACTGCCACCTCTAGTTTTACGATCTGTATACTTCACATTCTTGCTCTCACTTGAGTACTAAAATTTTCATAACTTTCCCTACCCAGCAATCTCTAGCTAATTGAATGTCATTGAAACATAGTTACAGCGCTTAATCTCGATGTTAGTTATCAGTTAATTTCAAAAAAACCAACCATTCCACACGTAAAATAATCCTTGAACATTAGGCTCTGGTGAAGATGAATAGAATATGAAATAGTTTTGAACGGCCCAAAATAACCATTAACTTATCGAAAGCTTTATCTTGAATGACGGATAGTTTTACGAACGCGTCGTTTGTTCCCCTTCCTTGTCAGCATACGACCCACAGATCTTCACTAACCCTAGAACGTTGCACTTGCGTTTTCCACTCTAGAACGTTGCACTGGGGTACAAATGTACCCCACACGTTTGATCGCAATTTTCGCAGTAAAAATGTAAACAAAAGAAATGTATAATACATCATTTTCTTCATTTTTTAATTGCGAAAACAGCTGTGTAAGAAAAAATACGGAATTTATTGAATCAATGATTGAATTTTTTTTGAAAAAGTGCAATTATTTGGAAGAGTGAAAATTTAAAAATCCGGTTTTGGAAAATGCCACTAAATGGGGTGAAAATTGAAATGAAAAAAACATTTCTGATCAGTAATACATTTGAAACACGCAACGTCACTGTTATAGCAGATACTGTGCGCAAATTATACTTGCGAGTCATTGTTTTGAAAAATTATTAAAAATAAACAATAAAACTATAAAAATCAGCAAAAATGAGAACGATTTTTTTCTACTTCAAAATTAAATTAAATTAATTGAATAAGTGATTAAAAACGAATATATAATACTAATTGTTATTTAAATAGTAAAACAATCGGTATTTAAACTGGTCTTGTCACGAATTACATTTCCACTGACAGCACGAAACCTTACGAAACACTAACGGCAACCGTACACTGGGGTACAAATGTACCCCACGCCAACTTTGACACCTGCTTCCACGAAGGTTATAAGCAAACTGGCCATACCACCTTTTCCTACTCTTGCTAGGAACTCTGAATTGAATTATGGTTAGGGTCCCAGGTCAGTAAATGCCGAATTCTCGTCTTCACACGGCTCCAAAGGTGGCTTGGGGTATATTTTACCCCAGTGCAACGTTCTAGGTCTAATGTCGCTTCCGCCCAAAGCGGAATTGAGCCAGGCTCCGACCTCAAACGCCTTTAAAATGTAGGAACTGACGGCGGTTGATAATTTTCTTGTTAGATTTTTTTACTATCGATTAATAATTTTTTGGGAGATTTTTGTAATAAAAATAATGCATTGGTACTCCTATTAATTTTTTGAAATCATTGGCATGGAAACAAACGGTACGCAAACTAGTTAGTAGATACCTTCATGTAGCTTTGAAGTATGGTAGTAATGTTTGTATGGCAGTGTAAACATAGCACACTATGTAACTGAACTACTTTTCTCCCTCTCCGATAAGAAACGAGCTGTCATCTTTTCTAGAAATTCGTGGTAATTAATCTTTGTAGCGTAAATGTCATAGTGTCCATCAGTTCGATGATATTCTGTCAAAAATAAAGAAACGACGTCAATCGCGCCTTTATAATTGTAAGTAAAAATGATAATCATTAACCCATTCATGCCCATGTTGTTTGTGGACAACAACATTTTTAAACTGCTAAAACTTTTGATTGAGATTTTCTCACAAAAACAAGTAAGGCTCATAAATGTGACTATTGCCTTTCATTTGAGAGTATTAACAGTTACAAGGATCAGCTCTGGAACTGAAGATATTGCAATTAGCCTGATTGGAAGTTACTGGATGAAGCAGTGCTGCCAGAGCCAGTTTACGTTGACGACTGAAAATGAATTTTTCATATATATATATATATATATATATATATATATATATATATATATATATATATATATATATATATATATATATATATATATATATATATATATATATATATATATATATATATATATATATATATATATATATATATATATATGTATATATATATATATATATATATATATATATATATATATATATATATATATATATATATATATATATATATATATATATATATATATATATATATATATATATATATATATATATATATATATATATATATATATATATATATATAAAACCTATCAATTTAGACTGTCTTTGGCTACGTTTTCCACGCAATTGGACTATTGGAAATATTTTAGGAGAATCGTATTAAGCATTGGAAGTTAAAAACTGAGCAGCTTCTAGCACTGCTAGGAATGCACCTATCTTTTTCAAAAAAAAAGCTTTTCGTTTTGTTTGACCCCACCGTTTTCAAGGAAAAATAGCATTGAAACCCTACATGCACTAGCAAAAAGTTAGGCATGAAAAGGTTAAGCTAAATGTATTTAAAGATTGATTTGACTCTTTTACCATGTCCTTCACAACAAATGTTCGAGAATTGTTATATGTCAAATATGTCACACTATGTTGCAAGGGCGACGGGAGAAAAAATAGCTCACATCAGAAATACACTCACATCAATACATGCGTTTTGTATTTTACATACGAGACCATTTTTAAGCATTTCATAAAGGAACTACAATGACGAATTAACTTGTTTGTGTTCAGATTAAATTATTACACTGTTTTGAAATGACTATCTTGAAAAAAAAAGCTCGTAAAAGTCGTCACAAAATCATTTTTTCGCATAGAAATGTAATGTATCACAATTTGTGGGCGGCAGTTTATGGTGGCGACATCATCCAATTCACGGTGGCTTCAAGCAACTTGCTCTAAACGTCAAACTGCGGAAGGGTTGTGTTTAACTCTCGACTCTTCTCTTGCTTTTCGTCTCCATCTGTGACGTCGCCAGCTCTCGTCTCAGTGAGCCGTTTAGCTGCTGATTCCATGAGCCATTTGGCTCCTGTTTCCGTGAGTCTTCGATTCTTCTCGCAGTCTTATCGCATGGTGAACGCACCCTACTCCGACTGAAAGATCCCTGGTAGTGGAATTTCTCTCGATACCGATGTCTGTTTCGTGAAACAATTAGCCCCCATTTTTGTAACGATATAGTCGAATAGTCCCCGGCGGTGAATCTACCCTAATGTGAATTACCAGTAAATTTATCCCAATACTGATGTTCGTTTCCGTGAGCCATCTATCTCCCCGCTTCGTCCCGATCTACTCGATCTAGTCCCCGGCGATAGACCTAGCCTAGCGGGCCAGTCAATAGGTGCCAAAATCTGTCCAGCGATTCAGGATGGAGCATACCTTCCGGTTCACTGGCGCTGCTGGCTGTTCGACGCGGTTTACTCGATCTAGTCCCCGGCGGCTGATTTAGCCTACTCACGAGCACGTCGCGTACTACTCAACTGATCCCCGGCGGTGGATCTAGTCTACTCCGGCGGGGAGTTCCCCAGCGGCGGACTTTTTCCCGAACCCGATATGTTCTTTCATGGCAGCCTTCTAGTCGGTGGCACTGCTTTGTTTGTCCCTTCGTCACTTTCTCTGCGGCTTGGAGAGTATACCCTACACTACTCTGTTGACCGCATGTTCTGGCGCCTCTTGCACGTTCACACGCTCCGGGCAAAGGGATGACGAACCGTGTCCAAACCGAAACAGGTAGTTCCAGAAACTACGTGAAATGGAAGTTCACCTCTCCATGCTTCCTATGTACCCAAGCAGACACATTTGGGATGAGTCGGTGGGTCCACCATCCTTTCTCCGTGTTGTCCCACTCTTGTTGCTACTTAACCAACGACTCCGCTCGGATCAGTCTCCTTGCATTGCGTGCATTTCTCCTCTGGTAGCATTCCACGTCCTCAGCCAAAGTGATGCAGAAGGGAATCATCCCGGCAATTACGCATGCCCCTCTGACGGAATCGTTCTGTACGCAGTATTGAGGACCATGAGACACCCGCCATGAGACGTCTTGTGCTGCTTTGTACTCCTCCAATGTCCGTAATGATCCTTGCCAATATGTTAGTTGTCCTCGCAGCCTTCTCTCATATAGTCGATGTGGCTCTTGTAATTTAACCGATCGTGAAGTATCACACCCAGGTGCTTCAGCGCACGCATCTAAGGAATTGAGTATTCGCCGACACTGATCACAACATGTCAACAGTTTTTTCGGCATTTAATTAGCAAGGGACTGGAAGGTGAAGTATATTTTTCAATATTTAGAGCCATAGTACTCAAGGGAGAGCAAGGTGTTGAAAGGAGAAAGTTTAGAAAAGCGTGGAAGGATCATATATGCAAGCTTAGAGCTCACCGGCGACTTAACCTTTTGTCTGCTACCGTAGGGGTCAGGGTCTTTTGGCATTAGAAATGCGAATCACATGAGTCTACGGCATGTCCGAACAAGCGTAAAGTAACTTGTTACTTCATGCTGTCGGAACCGACAAAGTTACTTTACGCTTGTTCGGACATGCCGTAGACTCAGGTGATTCGCATTTCTAATGCCAAAAGACCCTGACCCCTACGGTAGCAGACAAAAGGTTAAGTCACCGGTGAGCTCTAAGCTTGCATATATGATCCTTCCACGCTTTTCTAAACTTTCTCCTTTCAACACCTTGCTCTCCCTTGAGTACTATGGCTCTAAATATTGAAAAATATACTTCACCTTCCAGTCCCTTGCTAATTAAATG
Source organism: Topomyia yanbarensis (assembly GCF_030247195.1). NCBI lineage: Eukaryota > Metazoa > Arthropoda > Insecta > Diptera > Culicidae > Topomyia > Topomyia yanbarensis. Next base: position 97,190,342 of record NC_080671.1, on the reverse strand, counting down.
CCGAAAAAACTGTTGACAAATTGACTCAATAGGTCGTTAACAAAAATGGTTAACAAAAAAATGGTAAAAATAAAACTGATCACAACACGCTGGATTTTTTCGGTTGCTGGCAAGCACTACCTCCGTCTTATGGTGAGCTGCAACTTGCCATCAGTCATCGAGGTTTCCATGATGCCTATTGTTTCTGCCGTCAACATCTCGACCTCCTCAAGAGTCTCGCCGGTTATCGTCAGGACAACATCATTTGCAAAGCCGACGATCTCAACTCCCCAGGGTAGTTCCAGTGACGACACTCCGTTGTACATTATATTCTAGAGCGGTGGGGCCAAGTATGGAGCCCTGAGGTACTACCGCCGTGACCCTAATCGACCTCTGCCCCATGTTCGTTTCGTAGACCAGTATTCGGTTCTGGAAGTAACTTTTCAGCACTTTGCACTGATAGTCCGGCACCCGCATTCTGTACAGCGCTAAGGCGATCGCCCCAGCTAGCACTCTTGAACGCCTTCTTCACGTCTATCTTTATCACGGCGCAGTGGCGATTACCCCTTCTCGTTTGCTTCAATACTTTCTTCGCACTCGCGATGACTGTGCGGGTGGCGTCCACCGTCGATATCCCTTTTCGGAACCCGAACCGCCTCTGCGATAGTCGGTTCTAACTTTCAGCGTAGTTCGCAAGTCTTTTGAGGATGACCCTTTCCAGAGGCTTACCAAGAGTTTCCAGCAGGCTTATAGGTCGATACTATGCTGGATCTCCTGGTGGTTTCCCTGGTTTTGGCAGCAACACCAGCTTCTGGATCATCCATCTATCTGGGACGGAGCCTTCGTCCAGACATTTTTGCAGAACTATCCTTAACATGTTCGCAAACGCCAAGATCGCGGTCAGTGCCATGTTGGGGATACAATCCAGACCGGGAGCTTTCTTCGCTTTCAGCCCTTTCGCCACTATAAGAAGCTTGGAGTTGGAGACTCTGTTGTCACCAGCATTTCCACCATCTGCATCGACGTAACGGCCATGCGCTTGGGTCATGCTTCGGGAAAAGACCCTCCACGATCATTTATAGTTTGTCAGCGCACATTTCGACTGACGTCATTCGACCCTTGATCCTGGCCATAATGACAGGGTACGGATTGCCCCAGGGGATTGCGTCTACTTCTCTGCACAGCTCCTTGTAGCAGGTGGACTTGCGTAGCACTATCTCGCGTTTAAAAGAGGCCCTGGCCGCTCGGAATGTTACCTTACACTCTTCTCTGACTGTCTCAGATCTTGCTCTTTGAACGCGCCTTCTGGCTTTTAGGCAGACAGCCCGGAGGATGCTTAGCCTTTCGTTCCACCAGTACACCGAACACCTCGTCGGTAATACGCCAAAGTTCCTCAGTTCCATTTTCCTCAGCATTGTTACATCGCATGCCCTAGCTACTGATTCCGACAGCTCATCGGCACTCGGAATTGGAGTGAGGCTGTCAACACGAAGTGCTTCCACAAAAAGATCCTTGTCGAAGTCTTTTATTTTCCACTTCCGGTCGCCAGTCCTCACTCTTGGCGTCACCGTACAATTACGCCGACCAATGGTAGAGTGGATCATTTGATGTTCACTATATGTCCTCACTAACTCGCCAATTCATGTTATCCATCAGCGACGCGCTGCAGAATGTTACGTCGATGATGGATATTCCCGGCCGGCTTTACAGAATGTGCTAGCGGAGCCTTCGTTGCATAGCTTTACGTGAAGTTTCGCCAGTGTTTCCAATAGGCTGTAACTTCTTGCGTTGCTCAGCCTGCTACTCCAATCCATGGCCCAAGCGTTAAAATCTCATCCTACAACAACTGGCGTAAACCCGACTAACGAGTCGGTTAATGCGTCCAACATCCGGTTGTACTGCTCTGGTGTCCACCGTGGAGGAGCATAACAGCTACAAACGAATACACCGTTAATTCTGGCGATCACGAAGCCTTCGGGTGTGCTACCCACCACTTCTTGAATAGGGAGACCGCCCATCACTTGGATTGCCTATCCACCACTCAGTTACCGTTATCAGAGGAACACGATACGGCTCTGAAATAATTGCACCGTCGCACTTCGTTTCTGTTGTTGACTGCCACAACAGCTGATGTGCAATGTCGCAATGATTGAGATTAGGCTGGGTTATCTTCATCATCATTGGCTTACCTACAACTTTTTGTACTCTGGACTTAAGCCTCCTGTTATGTGGTCCTTTCCGCCCTGCTTTGTGCAAAGCAAGCACTTCGGTTGCTTTGTGCAATGAGTACCTTCTCCCCACATTTTCTGCACAGATCAGATGTGTCCGGGCAACTATAGTTTCTTGCCTGATGGCCGAAACCCAGGCACTTGAAACACCTCTCCGTTTGTTTCGTGGTTCTAGGAATCGATCGTAACGAACAGACCGACCATCCGACTCTGATCTTACCGGTCAACATAAGCAACTCAGTTCGTCGAGATCGGAAAAAGTCTGCATGTGTGTGTATGTATGTGCGTATGTGTCAAATAATGTCACTCATTTTTCTCAGAGATGGCTGGACCGATTTGCCAAACTTAGTCTCAAATGAAAGGTGCAACCTTCCCATCGGCTGCTATTGAATTTTGGATCGATCGGAATTCTGGTTCCGGAATTACGGGTTTCAGAGTGCGGTCACATAGAAATTTCTCATATAAACTATAGGAAAAATTAAAAATAGAATTTTTATTTTTGATGCTTAATGTGTTCAAGGTGCATGAAACGTCAAAATTTGATGCAAACTCGAAAAAAAATTTGACGACGGTTCACTTTTTTGGATTTTTGCTCATTTTTGCATTTTTGCCTTTCTCATATAGAAAGGTTATGCAATCACTCTGAAAAACGTCAACCTAATAATTTTTTTGACTCGCATAAGGTTTCTGGATTTTAACAGGGGCGTAGTTGATGGTTTACGGAGAGGGGTTACACCCCCCCCCCCCTCTACTGTTCACTCCCCTCCCTTAAAAATCTCCTTAAATCACCTCTCAGACCACCACCCCATCCAGCCCTCATACCCCTCCCTCTCAACCCCATCATCTTTAAACCACCACTATATCACAAAGCATACCAATTTAAGCTGGGGAGTCGTTCGTTCATGGGACTTTCGCCCTCCTCACATACCCACTCCCGCATGACAAAATGAGTTAGTAAGCAGATAACATTGATCTAATGCTGATTAGGCTAATTAAGTATGATATTTTTTTGTTTCAAGTGTTTCACCATCGACACGTAGCTCATCAAGTTCGTGGCTGGCATGCCATTGTGTATAAGTGCAAAGTGTAATAAGAATGTAATGGACATTTCCACAAGTATGATGAACATAAAAAGCCTCCGTGCCATAGTTTAGAGAATTGAGAAATGCACAATTGCACCGCTAGGTGGATTAAAACAGTTTTTTTTTTATTTTCAATGGTTGGAATGTTCAATAACAACGAAAAAATCAATTTCAAAACGTACGGTTCCTTGTTTTAGTGTTTCGGATTCTCCTCGTCAGTAACTAGCACCAACTGGGTGTCTAGTTAGACGATGTATCTAAACTAGTACCCAAATTAGCACTAGTTAGACACTAAAATCCAAAAAGTCACACGTCTTGTGTGAACACTAAACAACTGGCTTATACCGAGTGATGTCTCGATAGTAAGCACAGAAGTTCTGTTTGCCGACGAAGAATATGAACCGAAACCGTCTTGTGGTTTGAAGACCCAAACGCCTGAAATTATGCAAATTCCCAAATGGGAAAATTTTGGACGATGCCAAATTTTTTGTGCATAAGGGCACATACCTTACATAAAGTACGGTTCCTTGTTTTAGTGTTTCGGATTCTCCTCGTCAGTAACTAGCACCAACTGGGTGTCTAGTTAGACGATGTATTTAAGCTAGTACCCTAATTAGCACTAGTTAGACACTAAAATCCAAAAAGTCACACGTCTTGTGTGAACACTAAACAACTGGCTTATACCGAGTGATGTGAGTTTAAAAATTCGAAAAAAGCTTCAAAGTGAAATTTAATGCTCAAACAGATAACCTCATTCTCACATGATTGATTTGTGCTGATCAAAAACATGTTTATTATTTTTTATTAGCGCCGGATTGACGCTGGCTCCAAAAACAGATACGATTTAATCCGGTGCCAGCTTAGTCCTGTCACTAAGTTAATGTGGGATTCTGATGAGACCAAGTTGAAACGCAAATTCCATGACTAATTTAACCGAAGCTCGTTCGTGATTGGTCTCCGCTAATTTCATGCATTGAGCCGCAAATCTTGAACTGAATAAATTGTGAAATCAGTGTGGCTGTGGTCCACTAGGAGGTTGATAACAGCTTTCATATGTTCAAGAACCGTATTCCCATGAGAGAAACTACCGCCTTCGTAGCTTACAACAAAATGGCATGACAAATCCACGCAGAATGCCTCGTGCTTGTAAACTTGTGAATAGTGCTATCGACGCATATTTTTTATCCGACCTCGTGATACTTGTGCTGTCACAGTCAATGTGGCTGTTGATAACATAAACAAGAAATACGTCTATTGTTCGGCATATTCGCCTCGTAATAAATCATCACCTTCTGATGATTTCAAAAGCGTTGTTTCATACTGTGGCAAAAATGGGTAATAGGCAGCAATGCAGATACCCACCACATAATTTAAGGCAGCTCAGATATCAGTTTGAGAGGCACCGAATTGATGCACTGTTTAAGTACAATATTTGCACGATCTGACAGAGAACCGGTGTTAGATGTAACTCTCTGCTCTGACTTTATTACGCATGAGCTGGCAAACTGCAACGTACACTACGAGCTCGAGCCGTCGTTATCTGATCATAAGTACCTCGCCTTTGATCATTTGAACGCCTAGATGAAGCAACCTTCGGCGGTTCTACTGTGTGATACTTCAATTTTTATAAGAGGTAGAAAAAATTGGATTTAATTGTGTGGACTTTGCTAGATTGTAAATTCCCACTCGTTTTGATGAAACTGTTGATTTCGTGTAGATCCTTTTTGCATTTTCGGGGAATCGAAAATTGGGTCACTTCCCACAGCATCAGGTGTGAATACTGGTAGTTGCGAGAAACGTGCTCCTTCTAATACCATAAAATGGGAAAAATTATCAAAATCAAAGAGAAGAAGCACAACCGCAGAGGTGCTCTCTTCAACAATGCTTCGGCTCATTGTATAGAGTCTTCGAGTCTCAATACTTATCGAGTGCAAGCAAGGTTGGAGAAAGGTCACTTTTCGATTGCGCTGAAGGATGATCTGTTAAAAGATCTTTACGGGTGTCTCCTTTCAATCCCTCCTAACTCATTCATCTCCCGTTTCAGTGAGGTATGGTGTTGTTTGATTCTGTCCAGATAACGAGTAAAGCTGTACCTGGCTGAAATAGATATTGATGGAGATGAGTGGGAAGGCAGGGTGCTTCCGTTTTATTGTCGAACCACTAGAATAAGACATTCCTTTACATTCCGTGGAATCCCAAGGAATGATTGAAGAGTACTGATACTTTAATGAGCTGGGTAAAATATTCCGATTTTTGTTTAGGCAAATTTTAACATAACATTTAACATTTAAAAAAAGGAAAATATAAAATTTATAAAATTTCGTGAATGAATGCCTGAAGCTTCATATTTTCTCGGGTGCTTCACAAGCGAATTACATGAATTAATTTTGTGTTTGTCAATTACTTCAGTGTAGAAAGCCGAATTTATGTTTCGTACTTTTCATATTACAGACCAATACTTTGCTTGATAGATCTAAAATCATAACTGGTTGACAGGCTACACCAATCATGTCAGAATCGCATTCATGAACGCCTAAACATAGAGGGCAGAAGTTAGCAGTATCCAACGAACTTAGAATCCTGCGAATCACCCATCAAAACCAACTCCAACTTGTCAGATCCTCCATAATTATCATAATTGAAAATTTTCCATTCAAACGTAATTCCGTTGAATATCATCAGCTTTGAATTAACAAATCAAAGTGTGGTCGCGACACTCCGTCTATGTTCTTCGGGAGTTTAACTACAAGCAGCAGCCCCTACCCACTTTGGTTGCGTCACAGCGAAAGGTTTCACAGGTAACTTTTCAGCACGGCCCCGACTGGCAAGTGTAGCTGTACTGCCATCCATCGGATTATATCTTCAACCGGAATTGCCTTAATGTATGCAATGATGACATCCCCTAAAGGTATACATCAATGATAATTTTTCGAACCGACGCCAGTAATAATTCGACGGTTAGTACATTTTATTTGTTTCATTAATTATATTTATTTAACTGATTTGTTTTATTCATTTTATTCGTTCCATTTTTTTCTTATTTTATTCGTTTAATTCAATTTCTGATCTTTTCTGGTTCATACATTTTGTTCAGTTTCTTCATTTTATTAATTTTAGTAATTCTGTTCATTCAGTCATTATTAATTTCATCCAATTTGTTAGTTTCAAGTAAATTTTATTCTGTTACTGTTTTGACCTTTTTTAATGTTGTTTAATTTTGGTTTTAATGAACCGAAATAATTTGATTTATTTATTTGATTAATTTGATTTATATAAATCATTTTACTCATTTTTTAAACTTGTTGTTTTTTATTCCTTTGCTGATATTTTGTTTTCATTTCTATAATTTCTTTAGTTTTTGGAGGTTTTTTTCGCGCAGGACCCAAAACTGCATCCATTCCACAAGATTGATTTTATTTTTTTAATAATTTCAACATGGTTGACCGATGTGAAAACAAAATCTCAGGCTTGCAATGAATGGAAATAGCAGATCATACTTGTTCAATTTTTGGGCCCTTAGCTCAGTAGTGCCCAGAGGCACCGAGTGGTCTTAGGAAAGCTCTGAGGCTTGGCTAAGTCTGCGCCTAGTGATATGCGACTAATCCGAGGGTTACTTCGAGATTTTGGGTGGATTAGCTAGCAGCAACGTAAATTTTATCAACCATTTCGACCTCGTGTGAGAAGAAGTCTATTATGATGCGGCCTCCTCCGTGAACCGACTGGAATATTTAGATTGTTCAACTCCGAGTTAGTAGCTGGGCCCAATAGAAAAAAAAATATTTCCTTACCAGCCATAAGCATCGCTAACAAACCAGTCAGAATAATGAAAATTTGAAAGTCTTTTCGTTCAACTATTATTTTTATTTTCAATGGTTGGAAAGTTCAATACACAACGAAAAAACAGATTTCAAAACATTTAACCGAAAACTATGCTATATTTCTCCGTAGTGGAGAACAATTTTGGTAAAAACTATTTTCTCTCGATTAGGGAAAAATTGTTTAAAACCGGCTTTGCGCGTGAAGAGCACAAAACCTATAACTAAATTGGTTATGGAGTTTGCCTTTCGACTTCGTCTCATCAAAATCCGACTTTAACTTAGTGACAGGGCTAAGCTAGCACCGGATTGACACTAGATCCAAAAAACATAGATACGGTTTGAGTCAAAACGCAAACTTCCTTAACTAATTTAAACGAAGCTCGTTCGTGATTGGTCTCCGCTAATTTCATGCATCGAGCCGCAAATCTTGAACTGAGTAAATTGTGAAATCAGTTGAAGGCTGCTGTTGAAACCCGTTGTCGTTTTCAAGAGCCCCATTCTTGAGCTGGAGGAGTTGCATTTTACCAAAGGGCCACTACATCTACTATGACTATCATTCGTGAAATTGAACAAGTTTGTGATGAGCAGGACGAGAATTGGTCTCTGGCGGATAATAATGGTGACGTTTGCGCAACGGACACTGTGCTAAAATGTGTTAAAACGTTTTTGATTGTTGTATACATTTCGCCAGATACAACTATTAAAAAAAGCTGGTTTTCGATGCATGCATATAATCTTCGTACACTCGGTAAAATAATCCGATTTTTGTGTAGCAAAATTTTAACACAACATTTAACACTTTAAAATTCATTTCATGGATGAATGCAGAAAGTTTCATATTTTCTCGGGTGCATCACAAGCAACTACATGTGGCTGTACATGAATTAATCATGTGTTTGTCAATTGCTTCAATGTAGAAAGCTGAATATATGCTTCGTACTTTTCATATCACAAACCAATACTTTACTTGATGGATCTAAAATTCTAACTGGTTGACGGGCTACACCAATCCTGTCAGAACGCCTGAACATAGAGGACAGAAGTCCGCAGCATCCAACGAACTTCGAATCCTGTGAATCGCCCATCAAAACCAACTCCAACATCAACGGTTCTTGTCAGATCCTCCATAATTATCATAATTGAATAATTGAAAATTTTCCATTCAAACGTGATTCCGTGGAATATCATTAGTTTTGAATTAACAAATCGAAGTGTGGTCGCCACAATCCATTTATGTTCTTCAGAAGTTTAACTACCAACAGCAGCTCCCACCCCTGATTGCGTCACAGCGAAAGGTTCCACTGGTAACTTATCAGTACGGCCCCGACTAGCAAGCGTAGCTGTGCTGCCATCCATCGGATTATATCTACAACCGGAATTGCCTAAATGTATACAATGATGACATCCCCTAAAGGTATACATCAATGATTATTTTTCGAACCGACGCCAGTAATAATTCGACGGTTAGTACAAGCTTTTATCATTGCAATTGTAACATAAGTAAAGTTAAAAAAACAGAAATAACTCGTTAAAATATGATCTAACTACAATCATTCAACTGAGTCAAAACTGCTGTATCACCATTATGTACTGAACAGAAGAGCACCGGCTTGGTAATAAACCAGATTTTAGTTAAATAATTCTAAATTAATTGAGGTGGAAATGAGAATACTACAGAAAAAAAATATTGCTAAAAATAAGAGTTTTTCACTCTTAGCAAAAAACAACCAACGCATACTCTTAGTTTATAAAACTTTTATTTCAATTACTATTCTTTTTTAGCTTAAAAGGAAAACTTTTATTTTGATTATTATTCTTGATTAATTTAAAAGTTTTACTTTCAACCTAATAGTAGGCGTTGGTTGTTTTTTGCTAAGAGCGGATCACTCTTACTTTTACCAAGATTATTTTTCTGTGTGTACAAAAATCTAGGACAAAAAATGATTTTTTCAAACCACTTGCAATGTTTTTTGTTGGAATTCAATCAGAAATGCAGTAAAAGTATTCTGAAAAAGCTGGTTTATTTTCATGAAAATTTAGCAAACGGTGTCGAGAAAATTGCTTTTGTTTTATTGATTCTCATATCATTTTCACTTCAATCTTAAACAATTGAAGTTAAGACTTTCGTTTAATCATTGATATAATATTTTAAATAAAGAGACTGGGAAATAAAACAAGACAATTTTCTAGATTTGATTTGAATTTTTCTATATTTTATTATTTGGGGGACATATCCGTAATAGCAATAATTTACGTCTTGGCGGGACTTAAACGTACAACATAAAATATATTTTCATGACTTACTCATAAAATCTAAACTATGTACAACTCTTTCCTTACAAACTAATTAAGTTTTGGCTGAGATCAGTTTACAATACTTTCCAGTTTTAGCTACTATACAACGAGTCACAACGGTTCCATCAACTAATAATTTGGTTAAACAGAGTTTGTATTCGCGTTTGTAGGTGTGTGTGTGTGGGTATGAGCGTAGTATGTCTTACCTAAATTATGCGCATTCATAAATAAAAGCAATATCAATCAGTCTTTAAAGAAAGGTTTCCCCTACCGCTGGCTTCCCTGTGCCCCGCTAGCAATTCTATTACACATAATTAGAGGCATGTGTACTGTTTTTCAAAGTGGGTAAGAAAAAAACCAAGCAATTACTTTCCTCTTTGGCTGCTTTGTTCGATCTTTTTTCTAGGTCATAAAATTACTTCTTTCTCTTTCGGCCTATTATCTGCGTTCCGCTTTGGACTACCATTCCTGCCTCTTTTCCCCCCTGCCTAGGCTTTAGGACTAACCTCGTAACAATGGATATAAATTGACATATTCCGCGATAAAGAAAAACGAATACAAAATCAACAAACAAAAGAATCAACTAATTTTGACTCGCGAGTTCTCTTTCTCCACTCTCTCTCTCTTTCTGTTTCTTCCCCCTTCAACCGCTCACGCCTGCGATCAATCGCCGACTGACTAAGGAACATCACTGTGTGAAAAGGTGGGTCAAATGGCGCAACCAAATTACCGCTGCATGATCTCATCGATAGAAAATCCAAGGGATTTTTTCGGGAGAGTTGCTTGAATGCGTGTTCCATGGAGGTCAATCTCATCCTCGTCCTCGTCGTCATCCTCGATGTCTTCATCGACGATGATCTCCTTTTCCGGGGTGGAGGATGCCGATTTTTGCGAAAGGTCCAGGACCGGTCCGTTCGGGGTGACTTCGGAGAGGGAATGGCTTTGCATGTGTGTTTTCAGGTTAGCTCGCTGGTTGAAGGTTCGATTGCAGATGGTACACTTGTGGGGTGCCTCCTCCAGGTGGGTCACCTTGTGGACGGCTAGGGTTCGCGACTGGCAGAATCCTTTGCCACAGTCGGAACATTTGAAGGGTTTTTCTTTGGAGTGGATGTACCGATGATCGCGGAGATGATCCTGCCTGCGGAATGCTTTACCGCAGATGTCACACGAGTACGGCCGCTCGTCAGTGTGGGTACGCTCGTGGATAAGCAGATTGTAGGACTTGGTGAAGTGACGGTGGCAGTACTTGCAGATGAATTGTTTCTTTGGGCGGGAACTGCCATTACCGGTAACTTTCATCGGCCCAAGTGGATTAACTGGTCGGCCAAGGCTCGGGATGCGAGCAAGATCCGCTGGGTAGCCCTGGTGTTGAAAATGTTGCTGATAGATGGCGGCATTGCGAATCCACTGCTGCATCAGGGCGTGCGGATGATGGGCAGCGGCGGCCGCGGTAGGAAGCTGGGCGTAACCGGGCACGGGATAACCGGTTCGGTGAAGATGCTGCTGAGCTGCTGCCGCTGCCTGAGTTTGGAGCCATAGGCGGTGCTGCTGCTGCTGCTGTTGTTGTTGCTGTTGGTGCTGTTGTTGTTGTTGTTGTTGCTGATAAAGGAAAGCTTCCATCGAGTGGGGCTGTCCATGGCCATTGGCTTGTTGCGAGATGAAGGTACTCGGCAGTTCCTGGTGGGGATGTTGATGATGGTGATGAAGATGTGGCATGTGGTGGTGCTGCGTTGGGGACCGGTTATGCTCCATGTCGAAATAGTGCCGCGATGTGATCCCGCCGGGAAGCGAGCTAATACTATCCTCGGTGGGTGTATGCGGTGGGGTTAGAATCGGCGAAACAGTCGACCGAGGTTCTTGTTTAATAGCTGCAAGAATTTCCGGGTGGAAATCTGTAAAAGCAAATAGAAAGGAAAACATTCTATTAGAAACACATTTGCAATAAAAACACTTCAAAAACTTTCTTAAATTTTACACACTTTTTATAAGAAACAAAACGGCATCCAAAATTACCTGGGGATCTAGCTTTCAACTCCTCAATACTGATATCACTGCAGGTTGACGACGACGAATGAATTATAGACATCTTAAAAGTTCTGCCCAAACTGGTTAATCACAACTAGTTTTTTTTTGCTTCTGCTTACTCAATCCAAACAAAGTTCATTCACTATTATCTCTCACTAGAAGCCAGCCAACTGATAACCTTTTGTCCTTTTGCTTTTATTTGTTTTATTCGCCAACGATGGCACACAATCAACGGAAGCACTGCTCACCGTTCCGAAGCTGTAACATAACTAAAGCTGCCGTTCGATATCCTTTGCACGTTATCCTTTCTCCGGCTCAAGGAATCTCCTCCTGTACACTAATACTATCTATGTATAGGTAACACGCACACACACACTATGTCGCACCATCTGATCTACACTTTGCTGCAACCCACTATTGAATCTGCCTTCTCGTGTTTGGCATACCATAAAATAAAACGATCGCACAACTCTCGTAACACGACGTCTAGAAAAAAAGAAACGGTGTCTGCGCTTCGTTGGCTCTATTTTTGGTATAGCTTTGAAACTAGATGTTTAGACAACAAGTTGTCGGTACAAACTGATTTGCTACTAACGAAACTTCCAGGGAAGTCACTTCTGTGCATAGAGCGAACGAGCAAGTGAGCGAGAGGCGAACGACGGTGTGCCTGGGAGAGTGAGAGACTTCCCCACACCTCGTCCGTACCCACCCCCTGTGGCAAAAACCAGACCGTTGGTTGAACGAGCGAGAAGCTACAGCTCAGAGTGGTGGGGGTAAACGTTGACGCCCACTGTGCCACAGCCGGCATACACTCCATCCAATGGCAGCTTTTATGTTGCGTCCCACTTCATTGGTGCCGACGGCAGAGTGTGAAACATTGCATAGATCGCGTGACTGAAACAACTGGCCCGTAGTCCCGTTTCACTCCGGCCACCGGTCGACAACCGATCCGGGTTCCGTTTCTTTTTTTTTTAGTTATTCTGTATTGTATCGTCGTAGTGTGTGCGGATCCTCTTCGCCTTTTATGTTGCTGCCGTGCGCTGCTATGTGCTTCCAGCTCCTGCCGCCGAGAAGCTGCCGAACGGTGGTGCTGCTGTAGCTCTTCTGTTTTTTTGCTTTTTATTATTTCGCCCCTTTTCCCATTCTTTCAGGGACCAACAATCACGCGCACATTCGACGACGTATGTTGTGGTTATTGTTTACCCGCCATATACAGGGATCCTTGTGCCTGGTGTCTCGATGCTGTCCCTGATTGTATGGGGACATTTCGGATAGCTTTCTACCTCTGGCCCGAGCAGGGAAAGAGGGCGAGTCCGTTCACAATTTCTATTCAATTATGACAATATCTACAATGAGGCGACATTTGGCCTTGGGCTACCGGGTACATATGAACTACCTGATTGGCTTGTTTTATCAAATTTAATATGTTGCATAAATGCGTAAAACCAAAAATATATTATTTTAAGTTAGAACTTTAAGATGCTCTGAAAGAATCGGGATCAATTCATTTCAGTGTTTTATATGCGGATAAATTGTTGTTTATACACATCCTAGCAGGGGCAGATCCAGAAAAAATTCGGGAGGGATCCAAAATTTTGATTTTGGAATGAACAATGTACAATACGTTATGCGTAAAAACCTCATTTAATGAAAATTATTTTGGTGATCAAATTTGGTTTGAAATGATTATAAGTTTGAAACAAATATAAAATTGAAACTAATTTAAAATTTCTCAATAAGGTGAAAATTTTCGGTGGGGGTCCGGACCCCCAGGGCCCTCCCCATGAATCCGCCACTGCGATCCTAGACTTCAATTCAATTTAATTTTAGCTCTCGATATCAATACATATTCCAAACACTTATATCGACTACCTCCTAAAAATACAACCGCTCGGAAAAAACTGTTCATAAATTCATGAAAAAAAATACGATTTCGTGTTCCGAGCTGTTTACGAACATTGTAAGTCCTGGTGCTACAAAATAATAAAAAATTAATGTACTTTTCAAGTGATCTGTTGAAGGTTGTAGATCTCGTCAAATACAACACAAAACCACGTTTACTCAATTTAATATGCCCTTAAAATATTGATTTATAGCAAAAAAAAACAATTTTTCAGGATTTTCAACACCAAAATTTTTTCTACAAGGTCATTTTTCAACCGTTTTTAAATTATCTAAGTATTTTGTAAAGTAGAAGAAATAACCTTTCCAACGGTATGCTATGTTATGTCCTTTTGTTAAAAGTACTATGTGGGTTTGGGACAACAATATGAAAGTAACCATTATTTTGCAATTTTTTCCATAAAAACGAGTTTAATCCACCAAACAGTGTAATGAGACATTTCTTATAACACTTATCCCTCTCTTCGGATATTATAACGATTGAGAACATTTACAACATGATATTTTGCGAGGTTTTTGATAACATGGGACAGTGATAGGTCTCAGAGAAACGTTCAAATGAACATCTTCGGATATTATGTCGATCAAATTAGCATGGGACATCATCTTTGCGAGTAATGTCGAAAGTCAAATCAAAATAAAGGTAAAAATACGAAATAAACGAAAAGAATTACCTTTAAAATAGGTTAACTATCCACTTAATACTAATGCTTTGTGAATAAAATAATTAAGGAAAAAGTGAATTTCCTTTTAGGGACTAGGAATATGTGCTGGCCCAAAAAATTATATCGATATCGAATTTTTCTGAAAGTGACCTCATAGTGAGCAACATATTTCGGCACTGGTTGTAAAAATGATTTTGATTTGAACCATCATCACTAATCATAATGGTTAAGCCACAGAGAACAGATGTACATCTTCTGAATTCAACTTGTGTAAAAATCTCTAACGGTTTCGAAGGTAGTTGGGATATCTAAACCAGGTGCGCTACTGTCGTCATGTTTTTTAGTGACTGAGTTCGACTGAATTGACATCGGTTATACCTCTACCCTTTCAAACCATTCCGCAACCGGTTCGGACTTCTGAGTGGATTCAGTATGGAATCCAGCTCAAATGCATCAACCGATTGAGTCGGAATCGGTTGTTTCCTTGAAGCCATTATCCATTCGGATAGTTGGGATAGGTTGGTGTGGCGGCGCTAGTGTTTTATCGTATATAAATTCAAATGTTTACACACATTTTATTAATATATTTGTTCGATCATGGATATCTGTTCTCTGTGGTTAAGCCTTTGATAATATTCACACAACAACTTAGTAATATTCAGACCTGACTGAGTATACTAAAAACTTTAATTGTGTTTTCTCTAAACCACATTTTTTGCAGCGGTCGAAAATATAACTCAAATAAATATTTTTTTATCGTTCAGAAATTTTCACAATGTAATCGAAATTGCTTTCCACAGCAACATACGTAGGATTTCATTTTTTTCGCATTTTTTAAAAAAATGCAATTTTGTATCAATTTTTATGAAATGTTCAGCGTTTTTCTATTAAAAAGAATGCTATTTCGCGAAAAATCAAAATATCGTCTTTCTATCGTTCTAGGGAATCGAAAAAACTTTTGTTTTTGACTCCTAAGTCAAAAATTACGGAAGATAGATTCGTGGACCTTTTCCAAAAAAAACTAGTCTGTGTGAAAATGTTGTCCAGCCACAATATTGTGTTGAAAACACTTGACACTTATAGTTTTTGTACATCAAAACTAGTATTATAAATCGCATTTTACGGGATCTCGATTTATCTTTACATTGAATTAAGTAAAATTTCCGCAATATGGCTATGTTATCGTGCTCTACAGTAGTGTAACCTCTTAATAATATTTTGCAATCTTGTTTAGCCCTCAAAAAGGCAAGGGGTCTCACAGGCCCAGCTATATACAGTTTTCTAGTTTCGATGGACCTGTAAATTGAAATACAAATAATCGAGCGCTTTCGGGTTTTCGATGAGCTGGCTGATAAAACGCCAAAAAAGAGGCATTTGGTTTCATTGAGTCTTAGGAGCGAAGTTTCTTTAGGTCACAATTTTAGCTTGCCTTTTTGAGTGTTAGAGAAAATAATGCAATTTTCTAATCTTTGTCGATTCGCTACATATATAATCCTTTGACGAGGTGTCCTGCTATACAAGATCGAAAAATTTAGTTTTTTTTACTTATGACGATAGATAAATCACAACAATATATGTAGATTTCTTAAGATTCTAACAAACATTTTAACCATTTCTGTGTCACGTTAGTATCACAAATTCATATCAAAAAATGAAATTTTAAGAAGATTGTGGAAAAATGGGTACGGTACGGCAAACAAAAGGTATACTTACTAGGGTGTCCCAAAATGACATCATGTTAAAAAAGTCATCGAGCTCACTTCTTAAATGAAAGGTTAGGGTATCAGGACCACTTTCTTCTTCGGAGTGAATTGGCTAAAACGCTCCCTACTGGTGGCGAATTTTGATTTTTTGAAAAATGAGCCGATTTTGGGTAAAATTACAAATTCATACTTGTGGAAGTGCTTCTGAACTGTCTTAGATTTTTTTCAGCATTTTTTTTATTTTTCTGAAGATCAAAATGGAGAAGTTTGGTTAGTTAGTTTGTACAAATTTTGAAGTATAAGAGTGGCAGAGCCATTAAAACTTAGTAAAAAGTGTAATTTTTGGTGTTTTTCATTAGTTTTTCTTCAAAACTGGGTATCTACAAATTTTTAAAAGTATAGAGAACACTTCAAATAGTTGAGCCGAATACAGGGGCGTAATTTTGTTGAAGAAAGTGTATAGCCACGGTAAAAGGGGTATGAGTTATATAAATTTTTGTTATATAACATTCGACATTTTTATCAATTCCTCAAAAATAATTTTGTTCCAAAAAATAAAACAATTCAAATGTGCTTATTTTTAGAAAAGTTAATTCACCATAATTACTTCTTGGAGGCTTTTTTACAAAAATTATCGTACTACAACGCTGTATTCTGTTGTAAACTAGAAGATACGCTGCATTCTGCTGTTGAAAATACAAAGCCTTCAAAATTGACTATTTCGAAATTGTGTGATCTAAAACGTAAAGATAGCTTTTTCAACATTCACCCCAACCTTCTGCATTTTTCTTCACTCTAATGTACCTAACATGGGAAAGAGACTTCATATACAAAATCTGAATACGTTAATCAATTCGGCACTTACTTACCACTAACTCGAAATATTTGTTTAATTTTCATGATTTTCAACCCCACTAGGTGGTTATTAATATACTAAATAATTTTAAAAAAATCGTCAAATGCTCATAAAAACCGATTCTGATGTAGTAGAGACAAGAAGAAAACGCCATTTTTCATCAGTTTTCCTACTATTTTACGAAAAATAAAATGCAGACTAAGCACACTGAAATTGTTTTATTTTGTAGAACAGTGCTATTTTTTATGAATAGCATAAAATGTCAAAAGGTTGTCTAGCAAAAACTTGAATAACTCATACCCCACTAGCCGTAGCTATACACTTTCTTCACCAAAAATGCGCCCCTATATTTGGCTCAACTACTTGAAGTATTTCCAATACTTTTAAAATTTTGTAGATATCCAGTTTTGTAGAAAAACTAATGGAAAACACCCAAAATTATACTTTTTACTAAGTTTTCAAGGCTCTGTCGCTCTTATAATTCACAATTTGTGCATACTAACTAACCAAACTTCTCCATTTTGATCTCCAGAAAAATAAAAAATGCTGAAAAAAATCTAAGACAGTTCAGGAGCACTTCAACAAACATAAATTTGAAATTTTTCCCAAAATCGGCCCATTTTTCGAAAAATCAAAATTCGCCACCAGTAGGGAGCGTTTTAACAAATTCACTCCGAAGAAGAAAGTGGTCCTGATACCCTAACTTTTCATTTAAGAAGTGAGCCCGATGACTTTTTTAACATGATGTCATTTTGGGACACCCCAATACTTACTTATGTAAATTGGAAGTTTTGTTGTTTCACTGATATCAACCGTAACTACCAGCTGCACTTTTCCAGTAACGAAATATTTCTTTACACCACCATTTTGTGAAGTTTTTCAATTAAAAGTTTTATTTTAGCTTCCCAAATGTGTCTATGTATCTTCCCCTTTCAAAACATCTCGAGAGCAAGCCTCTTTTTTGGCTCCCAAAGCAGTCCACCTCCTTAAGGACATGCTGAATAGAGCCACAAGGTGGCAGCTAAAATGGCCGCCGTCGTTTCTGCTTCTTCTTTTTATTTCATCGTCAAAATCAAAACATTACATTGGCGCGCAAGACAAAATCTTTTGTAACTTGAATTCTTATATCAGATTGCTTAGAAATTGTATCATTGTATGCAGGCATGTTAGCACAAGCTGATGAATAGATTCTCTTCACGGAATTTTGATTCGTTTGGGAAATTTGTACCTTTATTTTTCAAAACAAATGAAACACGTGGTGCAAAAATCAGTCAGCTGATTGCTGAACGATACGCTTGTGTGCGTGCCATCTCATATCGGTATAGTACTTTCTAACCGCACACAGATGCTGCACGTAACCCGAACATAGCCGAACATAACCGAACCTTTGTTGTGATTTTGGCATCGCTTCACCTTAATTGTGCCTATTAATTTGGGGCACTTTTTTAATATAAATTACCCAAACAAATTAACGAATGGAAGAAGCTTCGCCAAATTTTGAAAGAAACCGTGAAGTTATTCTTTTAACTAACTACCAAAAATGGTGTGGATCGATGTAATAGACAAAAGATATCCTCAAAAATAATCCCCAAGTAGTCAGTATTCGAAGAAGTTTCTTGTGGACGAGTTTATAATGACTTTGGTTCCACTTACTTGGAATCATTTATTTCGTTTCTTGTTTTCCGAAATATGATCCAGATTGATCTGAGGGTCATAAGTTAGAAAATTAGCTGCCAGAAGATACTTGCAAATAAAAGATTGCACATTGACAAGTGATCAAGACACAATCAGATTATTTGAAATTGTTTGGTGCTTAATCCTAGCAGTGGCAGGTAGAAAAAGAAGTACAAAATATGTCCTGATATCATCCTTTTTCGTTTTATCGAAATAAAATTCGGCTGGTATATTAAAACGGATCATTACTATATTGAACAATAAATATCATGTTATAACTTTTAAAGCATACAAGATAGACACTTGATGTCTTCAGCAAAGTTGTTCGCAAAAGATAGAGCTATAAATTTGCAGAAGAAATCATATCAATATAAATAAGAGCTTTAACAAAATTTAATGAATAAATCTCCCTTACAGGGGGATTAATCAGTAAAAGCATAATATCAAAAGAAAGAGCATATAAAATCCAATAACTTCTCTGAAGCTATTGACCTCAACTTAACCGTTTTGGCGGTTATAGTCAATTTCATGTTTTTGGTCTTATTTCTAGATATTGAGAAGCGGTAAGAATCCGTCATCTGTATTTAATGTTAAATATCTTCTTCGCTAATAGCCCAATTTCAACAAACTATAGTTCGTTCGAAAGGTATTCGTATAAGCTGTCCAAAGATGTATAAAGTGTTTATCTATGTTGTTAATTTCGACAGAAATTTAAAAAAAAAACTTCAGGAAGTACCTTTTTTGGATTTTCAAACATCCATATCTTAGAAACTAAGCATCAGAATGGGTGGGGTGTATGGTGTTAAACCCCACAGCCTTCTCTTGGCTACGCCGTTGCTTCCAGTTATTTATATCGCTTTTCATTTTACGATATGTTTCAGATCGATCCGATGGTTCTAAGTTAGAAAAATTGCAGTCAGAAGGTTCGCGCATACGAACATTTTTGCACTGATAAGTTATCAAGTTCATTCCAGACAACTTGGAATTGTTCGATGATTATTTCTAGCGGTTGTAGATAGAAGAATGAAATACAAAATTCGTTTTATCGAAATAATGTTTGGCTTATTTAAATTGATTATTACTATATTGAACAATAAATAGGCGACAAAGGGTAATCCACAAACAATAAGCCATAACTGTTAAAGTATTCAAAATAAATATTTCATGTCTTCAGTAAAGTACTTCGCAAAAGTAATAGCTACAAATTTGCTGAAGACATCATTTCAATACAATCACTTCCAAGAAAATTTATGAAAATATCTCACTCGTAGAGGGATTAATCAGTAAAAGCACAATACTGAAAGAAAGGGCATATTACCTCCATTAAATTCTCCCAAGATACTATTGACCTAAAATTAGCCGTTTTGGCGTTAATAATAGATTACATGTTTTAGTCATATTTCTGGCTATGGGAAATGATAAAAATTTGTCATCCGTATTTAATGTTAAATATCTCTTTTGATAATAGTCCGCTTTCAACAATCTATAAATTGATCGAAAGGTATTCGTTAAAGCTATTTCAAAATTGATAAAGTGTTAATCTATACTCCAATTTCGGCAGATAATGTAAAAAAACTGCGAAAAACGCCATTCTTACACATTCAAACATTCATATCTTGGAAACTGAACATAAGAATCAAAAACAAATTAATAGCGTTCTTACTGTTTTTTAGTTCTTTCATTTAAAATTGGTTTGGATACGATCGGTTCAGCCATTGCTGAGAAACACGAATGAGAGTTTGTCCGTTACATACACACAGACACACACAGACATTGTCTCAAATCGTCGAGCTGAGCCGATTGGTATATAAGACTCGGCCCTCTGGGCCTCGGAAAAAATCTTGAAAGTTTGAGCGAATTCTATGCATTTCTTTTATAAGAAATGTAAAAAAACCGATTTAATCCACCAAACTTACATACCTTTCCGTTCAGGCTAGAGCCTTGTTTTCTCTTGCTGTATGCAAAAGCCGTCTCCACTGCACTCGGTCCATTGCTGCTTGTCGCCAGCCTCACAGTCTTCGAAGGGTCCGCAGGTCGTCCTGTATGTGGTCGATCCACCGTGCTCGCTGCGCGCCCGACTTCTTGTTCCTGTAGGGTCGCCCTGGGTCGTAATCCACCTAACAGTGAGATGAGACATTTCTTACGCATACCACTGTTGAATCATACATTATTTTGCAGACCTCATGCGAAGTAGGTACTCAACTACAGATGGAATGAATACAGTTTCGAGTCTTCGCGCTAATAAAACAAACTGAATAAATTATAGAAAATCTAAAAAACAAATTAAATTAAAGAATTAATGAGACAAAAAAGGAAAAACAAGTTACCAAGTTCATGAAATGAGTAGGATGATTAATACAAATCGAATCAAAAAATTAAATAAATAAAATTAGTTCAACTCTCAAATACAAAAATATACAACATTTCAGTTCGCGTGAGCCCACTGTGCCATTACGGAATAGTACCTAAAGCGCTCACATATTGTTTCACCCATATTCGCTGTATTTCGGTGTTATTCTGAAGTTAACTTATACCAACGGTAGCATAGAGCTACAGTGAAGTTATTGCGTGTGAAGGTTTGCAGACAATCGGCCAATAGGTGCCTAAAAACGTAGGAAGAAACCCAGTGATAACGTGTGTGCAAGCAAACAATCGCGCGCCATCGCTCCCCATTAAAGTGATACACACAGCAGCGCTGTTGTTCGACCGCATCGCTACGGTGCTACTGTAGGCCATAGAAGAATTATCTACCGAAAATAGTGCGCAAATATTTAAAAACGTGAAAAGTCGTTCTGCGTTCGTGGTGTTTTTGATAGAGAATTTGTTGGGTGCTTGATATAAGGAGTGTGATCGTGATAGTGCTTGTCATACTTGGTACAACATAATCGTCGCCCATGGGGGCGAACGACTCCCCCCCTCCCGGGGGGGATTCAGCTATATCGACAACCTTACCTCCATGGATGCAGCAAGACGAGAACAGAATCGCCACCCAAACCTTGTTACTACAGGCGGTGAGTACTGCCAGTATAGATATTAGTACAGTCCTTACACCCACCCATCCCGAGACTAAACTTCCTTCAAATCCTTTTATAATAAACCAAACGCTACAAAAATTACTCAGTTGTGATCCAAGAACAGTTGTCAAAGCCTCCAAGGAAGGAAGAGGTAGTCGGTACGTTTTACGGACTTCTTCAAAGACCACGTATGAAAAGCTTCTAGGTTTGAAACAGCTAATCGACGGTACCCGCGTTGAAATAATACCACACCCTAGCCTCAACTTCTGCCAAGGGGTGGTATATGATGTTGATACCATTGATCTTGACCCTGAAGATCTAAAAAAAAATCTGGCCTCCCAAGGTGTAGAAAACGTTCGTCGAATAACTAAAAGAATCGACAACGAAATACGGAACACTCCTCTCGTAGTCCTTACATTCAAAGGATCAACACTACCATCCCACGTATACTATGGTCTCATTCGTCTGCCAACTCGTCGATATTATCAAGCACCATTGTTGTGCTATGGTTGTGCCAAATATGGACATTCTAGGAAAAATTGTTCGGAAACCCCAATATGCACTTCGTGCTCTCAGACCCACGAACGATCGGACACCAAAAAATGTGACAAACCAAAATTCTGCCGAAATTGCAAAGGGAATCATGAAGCCACCGATCGGAACTGCCCTGTCTACAAGGAGGAGGAAGCGGTCATAAAACTCAAAACCGACAACAATCTCACCTACGGTGAAGCACGAGCTGAAATGAAGAGCTACAAACAACCAACCACCTACGCCAACCAAACCAGATCCAGTGATATCGAAAAAGACCAACTAATCAAGGAACTACGAGAAGAGTTAAACGTAGCACGAAAGCAAAATAGTGAAACAAACGCCCTGCGTCAAGAAGTGATGAACTTACGCAAACAAATGGCCACCAGCCAGAAGAACAACCCGCAGGTACAGACTCTATTGGAAGAGCTAAGGAAGTACAAGGAAGCCTACAAAAAACTTGTTGGGGAACGATCCATCTCAAAAACCGCCATCAAAACCAGTATTAGCGAAATAGGGGTAAATTCACAACTAGTTTCTACCAAAAAAAACCGTCCTCCTAATCCTGTAGCTAGCGCAGAAAGTGCTGAAGAAGGAGAAATGTCTCGCCCCCTTCGAAAACAAACCCAGTGTGTCAAAACCGATCTCGACTCCTTTGCAACTCCAACCGGGCCGACCACAAGGGGCCGTTTCAAAAAGCCCAAACTAGATCAAACAGACCGCAATGTAAACGAAAATTCTAACATCCCCAGGAACCGGATTCACTACTTTAGCGACGGTGGAACGAATTTAAACATGGCAGATGTGGAATCGGACGCTACCATTTCCGATTAATCTTCGATCGAACGCAAAGAATCTCTGTAAGCAACGTAGTTCTCATACCGCCTCTTCCTATTATGATGATAATTCAAATTACTGCACAATCACCCCCCTCCAACTACCCAACCCCTCAGGCACTGAAAGTACCGAACTTCGATGATCTTGGTGCTGTTGGGGCCCCCGTTTGTAACCAACTCACCATCTCCCAAATTATATCCCACCATGTCCACGTACTATATCTCGCCACCTACAACGTAGAAAACACAGCTCCTGTAACAGGAAGAAAACAAACGCACAAACTACCAAAACGTACGGCTATGGCAGAAGGCCGAAAGAACATCGACATATGCCGGTTACCATTACACACGACTACGGCAGAAGGCCAACTGCACTATCTCGCACCCCCCAAACTGCAATCAAACAAATCCTCCACAACAGAACTTCAAAGCAGCATACCACTATCTCTCTCTCGGGGTAGCCGTGGCCCCGCCAGTGCGGACGCTACACCCCCACCGGAACTGACGGACAACCTGCGGCACCCCGAGAGTCACATATCGCTAAAGGAGACGCACAAAGGTGGCAACGCCTGTCCCTCCAAGAACCACTGCAGTATGTCAACAGACGGTTACAGTCATGGAGACCCGGGGGGCTCCCTAACGTGGTGCAAAGCATTACCCAGCCTGAACCAAGAAATAACCAGCTCAAAAATCTGGACTAACTACGTGGGAAGCCGGACGGAAAAGGGCACACGTGCCTATCCCCGAAGGGACTTCGCCGAATTTTGTTCTGGACGTCAAATCTCTTACAACAGCAAAGGTACCCCGAAAGAAAACAACCCTTCGAGAATCCAATCGCTCAACCAACCACAACATCGACCCACGACTTTGGTAGAGGCCCAACCGTACAACGATAATCGCTGGATACGAGCACTCGCAACTATGGCAGAAGGCCAATTGAACTATTTTTCACCTCCCAAATTGCAATCAAATCAACCTACCATAACAGAACTTCAAAGCAGCATACCACTATCTTTCTCTCGGGGTAGCCGTGGCCCCGTCAGTGCGGACGCTACACCCCCACCGGAACTGACGGACAACCTGCGGCACTCCGAGAGTCACATATCGCTAAAGGAAACGCACAAAGGCGGTAACGCCTGTTCCTCCAAAAACCGCAGCAGTATGTCAACAGACGGTTCCAGTCGCAGAGACCCGGGGGGCTCTTTAAAGCGTAGTAACCTATCACTCAACCCACACCAAGAAGGAACCCGCTCAAACACCTGGAACGACTACGTGGGAAACCGGACGAAAAAGGGCACCAACGCCTATCCCCGCAAGGAATTTGCTGAATTTTGCTCCAGTTGTAAAATCTCGACTACCTACGAAGTTAATCCAAAAGAAAGCCCATCGATTCGATTCAGCGACCGTGACCACATTGTTTTTAACAAAACTCTAGCCGGAGCTTGGAACGCCAACAGTAAGAGAAGGCAACGTAGTGTTTCGAAAACTCTCAAACATAAATGGCTTCTAACGACAATAAGACGCCGTTGAGAGAACTAAGCCCTATCCCGGGCTGCTCTTGGCATCCAGCGAGATTCCGCAAACGTAGCCCTAACTTCCAACCAAACAATACGTCACCTAAACAAGCCTCCGCACCGAAAATGCCCGTCTCCACACCCGCGTCGATCGTGGATCTACTGGCACAATCCGATAAACCTCCGACGACGACAGGAAAAGGTAAACTTAGTGTATCAACGAACGAAACAAACGAAATCCATCGAATACGTCATCAACCTGAACGCAATGCGGACCTTGCTCCACCTCCTACACCTAAAAGCGACCTTGCAGGGTCCGACACCTTAGCTGGTACAGAAACTGCGAGCAAGTTTACAGTCAATCTTTCGAGACGTCCCCACCATAGCAATCGATGTCTTGCGATTCAATGGAACATTAATGGAATCCGCAATCAATTGGGTGACCTGCAACTGCTAATTAACCGACTCGACCCTATATGCATAGCTTTACAAGAGACACATATCCGGGCTGACTTCGATCCTAGTGGTTGGCTTGGCGGACAGTTCGTCTGGCATCTCAAACAAAAAAGTAACATTTACCAATCGATCGCCCTGGCGATTCGCTCTGACTGTATTTCCACCGCCGTTCATCTCGACACCCCGCTGCTCGCCGTGGCGGTAAGGCTGTCTAACCCATTCCCGATCACCATGGTTTCAATCTACATCCCATCAAGCACAATAGACAATCTGAAGGGGAAGCTCCGGGACCTGTTCGACCAACTAGAACAACCATTTCTCATTATGGGAGACTTTAACACACACCATACAGCATGGGGAAGCAGAATTGATACTAGAAGAGGCAATGATATAGTTTCACTGATTGAGCAGTCTGGCGCCATCCTACTAAACGACGGCAACAATACGTTCACTAACGCTCGATCGTCATCTGCCATTGACCTTACCATAACTTCCAGCAACATTGTTGGCCTACTTAGCTGGGAAGTGTCTTCAGACACTCATGGGAGCGACCACCATCCTGTTCAGATTACCCTCAACGAACGACCACCCTCTACCACGCGTCGCAGGAGATGGCTGTACGACCGAGCCAACTGGGAAGACTTCGAAAATAATTACATAGACCTTACTGATCGGGACCTGACATACAGCTCGGAAGAACTCTCCCAAATCATTGTTAAAGCAGCCGAAAATAGTATACCCAGGACCAGCGGTAATCCTTCACACAAAGCTATTCACTGGTGGTGCCCCGAAGTGCGCACAGCTCTAAAAAGTAGGCGCAAGGCACTACGAATGCTGAAAAGGACTCCATTGGATCACCCAGAGAGGGAAACACATGCTGCAACCTTCCGGAAACTACGTAACGCTAGCAGAAAAGCTGTGCGTGAAGCCAAAGACAAAAGCTGGTCTGACTTCCTTGACGGGATCCATCCAGATTCACCTACCACTGAGCTATGGAGGCGCGTCAACGCCTTCAGCGGGAAACGCCGGCAGAGCGGGTTCACTATTTTTACCCCTGATGGCCCACTCGAGGACCCTAACCGAGTTGCCAACGAGCTTGGGAAACATTTCGCACAACTATCTTCCGTCAACGCATATTGTGAATCCTTTCAACGGCGCACAGTAAACAAACAGAATAGCTCGATTGATTTCTCTGGGAACCCCAACGCTCAATATAACCAACCATTCTCACCAAACGAATTGGCTTTCGCACTAGGCACAGCACGAGGAAAATCCGCTGGAATGGATGAAATAGGATATCCAATGCTACGTCACCTTCCCGCTCAAGGAAAACGAGCACTACTAAACAGTCTAAATCAAATCTGGTTAAGCGGCCAATTCCCCGCCTCATGGAAAGAAGCACTCGTAGTTCCCATACCAAAAAGATGTACCGGATGTCGTTCGGTGCAAGATTTTCGACCAATTAGCCTTCTGAGCTGCTTCGGAAAAATTCTGGAGAAACTAGTGAACCGTCGACTGGTCTCTTTTCTGGAAAATAATCAACTACTGGACGATCGACAATTCGCATTTCGTCAAGGAAGAGGAACGAGTATCTACTTTGGGTCGCTCGGCGAGACAATCACACAAGCTCGAAATGAAGGACATCACATCGATATCGCTGCAATCGATCTTGCTAAAGCCTACAACACGGTTTGGCGGAACGGCATACTCGAACAACTCCGCGATTGGGGTATCCGGGGCAATCTAGGTAATTACATCCAGGAGTTCCTGTGTAATCGGAGATTCAAAGTCGCTATCGGCGGTACTTTCTCTGACTATTTTCCTGAACACACTGGAGTCCCACAGGGATCAGTATTATCAGTTACGCTTTTCCTAATTGCAATGAATTCCATTTACCGATACCTGCCAAAAGGAATCCACATCTTCGTATATGCAGACGACATACTGATAGTGGTGACGGGTCCCCATCCCAAGCGAGTTCGACGCAAATTACAAGCCGCAGTCAGTGCTATCGGCCGGTGGGCCGAGAAGCACGGCTTCAACATTTCGACATCCAAAAGTGAAATTACACACCTTTGCGGATCGCATCATCGCGCTACTGACCGGCCTATCACCCTCAATGGTCAGACACTACGCTATCGTAAGGAGCTTACCACATTAGGTGTTTCACTCGACCGAACCGGAACCTTTGGACCGCACTTTCGTCGAATCAAGAAGGATTGCGAAAGCCGCCGGAGACTAATCCGTACGATAAGCAGCCGACACAACCGGAGTAATCGTCACACAATCTTGAATGTTAGTCAAAGTATCATAAACAGCAAAATGTTATATGGACTAGAGCTCACTTGCTGTTCTTCTGATTTACTCGTGCGCACACTAACTCCGGTATACAACGGATCCATTCGTAGTGCTGGTGACCTCCTGCCCAGCTCTCCCACCGAGGCCTTATGCGTCGAAGCGGGCCTTCTCCCATTTCCTTGGTTCGTAGCTATCGCCATTATAAAACGTGCTGTTGGATTCTTGGAGAAAACCACTGGGAACGAGTGCTATCTGTTAAACACCGCTAGGAACATTTACAGTCGGTTCACTGGTGAAGAGTTACCTGAGATCGCTAGCTTACCCCGGATCTACGGCCGAAACTACCATGAACGCGGCCCGAATATAAACTTCTACCTGACAAAGAAGATCAAAGCCAGGGACGCACCTTTAGTAGTTCTTCCGGAGTTCAACAAACTCGCAAGCAAATATAGTAATCATATGAAACTGTTTACCGACGGATCAAAGCTGGATGACCGGGTTGGTTTCGGAGTACATGGTCTCGAAACTGATCTCGCACATCGACTGTCACCGGGATGCTCGGTTTTCTCAGCTGAGGCGGCCGCCATTTTGTTGGCCATTACCAAAAAACCCCCAGATATTCCGGTAGTCATATTCTCTGACTCGCTTTCAGTGCTTACCGCGATAGATAAGGGGGAATCCCGCCATCCTTTCGTTCAGGCAATTGAAGACTCCCTAGATCCACTAACCACGCTTTGTTGGATACCCGGACACAGCGGAATAACTGGAAATATCGAAGCTGATCGTCTAGCATGCCTTGGTCGTAGCTGTCCCACACCTATCAATAAGGAAGTTCCGGGAGCCGACGTCAACCGCTTGGTTAGGGATAAAATACAACAACATTTCGACAACTATTGGTTAAGTTCTAGAGGTCATTGCCGGAAAATTAAAGTTACCACAGGAAAATGGATCGACAGGGAGTCACGATTCGAACAACGTGCTCTGTCCCGGCTCAGAGTCGGACACACGAAAATCACCCATGCTCATCTTGTTGCCGGCGGGGATCCACCAATATGCGCCTCATGCGACACTAGGCTTACCATCGAGCACTTAATAATCGAATGCCGCGAACTGGACGAACTTCGCCGACTCCACGATATCGGTTCAATACGAGAAGCCCTATCTAATGATCCGGTACGAGAGGAAACTCTTCTCAACTTTCTCAAGGATGCCGATTTACTCAACCAGATTTGAACTACACTAAGTGTCACTTTTACGATCTTCTTGCGAGTTGCATCAGCACAGCTAAGTATACACAACATAGTTGGAATGGAACTTCACTACCACAACGAACATACTGGACAACCAACAATCGAAACCGTTCGTGGTTCTTAATCTTTTTCCTTTTTTGCAGCATGTCACAGTCTTTCTGGAGATGCCTCACAGGAAGCCATTTCAACTAGATTGCGAACACCTATAACATAGCAGCATTTGCTTTATAAATATAATGTACTTTCTTACATTTTTCGCAAAATTAGGCGAATGACCCTCGGGGTTAAAGCCTAACAATAAACAATAATAATAATAATAATAAATATACAACATTAAAAAATGCTATAAGATTAAAAGAATAAAATTTGTTTCAAATCAGCCATTTTTTCAAAATAAATGAAAGGAATGACTGAACAGAATTAATAAAATTAATAAAATGAGAAAACTGAATAAATGAATAAACTGGGAAAAAATCTTAATATCAATAAACTGAATATGCCACGTGAACAATTTAAGGGAGGGTAGGGGTCACGTGAAAGTCCACGCTTGTTCAGGGGGAGCAGGGTGGAGGTATTAAGAACGTACATGTTTCGTGTTCCACTCGTCAGTAACTGACATCAACTTGCTCCCCTTATGCGCAAATTGATACATCCCATTTTTTTCCTTTAAGGAAAATAAAGCTTATATTCATATATTTTAAAGGAAAATGAAAAAAAAATTAAGCGCTTACTTTCAAATTTTTTCAATATTTTGAAATAGTCAAAGTGCTAATAACAGCATAGTGTATGAGTGTGCATGTATGTGCGAAACTTAAAACAACGATGGCCACTATCATAAAAAAAATCAAGGGAAATCGTGCGAAACCGTATCTGAGAAAAAATTCTGTTTGAATCACTTGATTCAATTTTCTGTAGCTTGGTCAAATACCACTTATTTTGAATTTGAAAGCTTGCGATTGAAATTTCTACCCAGTTCAAGAATCTGTTGGTTATTCCAATTTTGTACTAGTATGATAAATCTTTAAAACGTAAATATAAAAGATCATAACGTCGTTCAGAAATAAGATATTTCCATGAAAATACCAGAAAGGACTAAGAAGTATATGAGTTTGAATGATTTTCATTAAGTCCTTCTTCACCATAGTAGCCTAACACATACGAAAATTTCCTGAAAGTCCTCTGTCCTCGGGGCTTACTGGAAAAATGTTTTACGTATCATCGTATATGCTGCTATAAACACAATTTTATAACGATCCGTAGAACAAGATTTATTGTACCAGCTGTATAAATTTAAATCAGCTGTTTCTCGCCAATTTTTTTTTTATGCAGACAAATAATTTATTAAAAGTGTTTACCCTCGTTAGCCATACATTTTTCCTATCTCTCGGGTAATTTGTGTATACTACGAGTAACGAATTTTTTACCTTTGAGAAAAACCACTCATCAAGTCATTTTCGGGCGTCTTCGTACGAATCGAAGTGTTGTTCTCCGAGCGCGTGACCCATCGAAGAAAACTGATGATATTTAATCGGAAGGGCTCAGGTCTGGTTGAGTGTCTCCAAGTAGCATTGGACCATTTTTGACTTCTGCGATGGAGGCTCCTCATGTCTTTGTTCATTATCAGGTTTTTTCACGCAAAGCACGTTACAATTTGATTAGTCGTACTGCTAAATTAAGTGGTAATTAGCTCTACAAACCATATGCCAAATATAAGCTTTTTTCTATAGCATTAGTTCCCTCACAAGAGTTTCAAAGTTTCTATGGTAAAATATATGGAAAATTTGAAAAAAAACCAAAATTCAATAAAAACTCGTACAGTTATTCAGCGTACCTCATAATTTCAGTTTGAGTAGCTTTTTTTAATAACGAACAACTTTGTTGAAAGTTGCATAATGATTGGAGGTTACCGGACAAAGTTAACTTCGAAGTACAAAAGAAATTTTTGAAAATGTCCTATTCTAAGCAGGCAGCATATAACATTATAGTAGAATATCTTTGATACACAAAGTCGGATCGATCTTTAGAATCCAGGGTACGTTTCGACAATACATTCACAAACGAAGTGCATCGATTGTTCGTTTCGACCCCTAGTTTGGGTCTTCTTCAGGGTCTTTTTTATTAAATGACATTGATAGAACAGCTTATAAACACAAAAACACGAAAATCCTACTTACTCGACAAAAATCAACAGAGTCACAGAACGTTTCGTGCACGGGTACCTGTCAGTTTTATGAGGGTAAACATCTGATATTTTGACTACGGGAAATAAAATTATGTGGCTGTATAATGTGGCACGGGTGGTGGTTACAACTACGACGACAGCGTCCCAAAGAGAAAACTGTCGATAACAAACAATCGACGCAATTCGTTTGTGACTGCATTGCCGAAACCTACCCGGAGGATTTTGGGTTACATATATTTATATTTCATATATTTTTACATACAATCTTAAAAATTCCTTGTGAGTAAATCAGATGCATCCGAACAAGTTTCTATTTGGAATGTGGCATGCGACATATTCCCAGTAATAAAACCATAGGCGTGTGCAGCCTTTCCCATTAGGGGGGGCTAACAGCTTAAAAACTTTCAGTTATGTTAAGCCTTTATTATCAGTTAAATTTGTGGTAGAGGTTCGATTGTAAAACAGTTATTTAATTTTATTATTGAAATTTACGTTGTTTCGTTTACTTCCTAAATCTAGAAGAAATTACCATTAAACATTTTCAACTTCCTATTGCGCAAAAAGCAATTTTTTTCAATATGATTTTTTTGAAGTTTATGAAATTGATCATTTATCAACCCCAAATAACATGTGAACTATTAATGCTGGAAAATTTTTTAAAACATTTTTGTATTATTTGACTTATGTATCCTGCAATTTGAAATCGCTACGCTTTTAATTCGAAGTATGATTTAGCATAAAAAAACATTATTAAAAGAAAATGATGCGCATTTATTGTAGTTTAAAGATACATTGTGGGGTTTCGCGGTTTTTATTCCGAGGTTATTTTTAGCATAGTTTGTCCTAAAAGATTGTTCTTGGAATAAATTACGAGTTTTTAGTTGACGGCTA
Organism: Topomyia yanbarensis; assembly: GCF_030247195.1. Classification (NCBI taxonomy): domain Eukaryota; kingdom Metazoa; phylum Arthropoda; class Insecta; order Diptera; family Culicidae; genus Topomyia; species Topomyia yanbarensis. The sequence goes on along the minus strand of NC_080671.1, from coordinate 97,159,143 downwards.
GGTACATAAAATTTTATTTGCGAAAGTAATGAAGCTGATTGTACACGTTGAGAAATACTGTCATTGATTAAGCAAAGCATGGCAAATTCGGGGCGTGTTTATATGTTAATGAGCATGCAACGTGCTTTATACGATGAAAGAGAAAATGTCGTCTAGTTTAGTTTACGAAGTGCGTACAAAAGAAATTGTTTTTGGGCTGATTCGATGCGTTTTTCGTACATGACAGTGTATGGGTTCCATACTACGATGTAATATTCCAAAATTGGCCTATCGTATGTATTGTATAATGATTTTATTGTGTAAGGGTCTTCAAAATGATAGCTGAAACGTTTAATAAAGTTCAACATACTATTAGCTTTATGTATTGTTGTATTGTAATGTTTCACAAATGTGAGCTTGGAATCTGAGATCACGCTTAGATCTCGTAGAATTTCGAATTTTCTACAAGTTGGTTTCCTAAGTATATGTCTATGGGGATATTTGAAGTTTTTCTGCTGAATATTATTTAGATAAATCCAAATATATTAAGTTGGGGAAGACTTTTGCTTTTTGTGGGGAATAGATTGATTTCGTTTTGGAATACTTCAGCCGTCTTTGACATTTTTTTTATTTCCATGAAATGTATTATGTTATCTGCATAAGCACTTTTAGATGATTGAGTATAAAGGTAATGTCATTTACGAAGAAAACAAAAAGAAGAGGGCCCAAGTAGGAACCCTGGGGTACGCCAGAAGTGACAGTGAAGTGAATTAAATTATTTTTGCATTAAAAAATCTAAATGGCCTTTGCGTCCGGTCGAAGAATTTCTATTATTTGTGATATATTTTTTCCACTGTAGGCTTTGGGTTTGAAAAAAGTTATTTTACCTTTAAATTTTTTAATTTAATTCTATGATATCTATTTTTCTGGACAATATGTGATCTCACCTAGATGTTCACCAAAAATTACTTTTTCAATTCATAAAAAAATATCTATCTATGGTATTGGTTAACCTCTAATGAGCTTGAGCTTGTGCGACCACCCCTGGCTGCTACTCCGTTATCGATCTGGACTAGCTGAAGTTGCACAAAGAATAAGTCAATATTAATTCTTCAAAAGGGCTGATGAGATTTTTGTAAACAAACTTCTTTCGCTCATTACTCTGCTGCCGAGTTGAATTTCTTGAAAAAAAACACTTGAATCAACACATTTACCCTTGGTAGAATCGATTTCAAATGTTTTCTGTGTTGAAATTATAACAAAATAAGAGATATCAGCAAAATAAAAGTTTGTTTACAAATCTTATTAGCCCTATTCAAAAGTTGATACGGAAGTAGATAATTATGCTTGGGAATAGCGAAACATCTTTCAATGTGCAACTCCTGGTAATCCTAAAGTATTGATCAATACCGGCGCCGGCGAGGCCCGAACGTAGATCGCGGAAGGAAAGGGAAGGAATGGTTAGTCCGGATACTTGCTTTTGCTAGAGGCCGTATATACTACTGCGCACTCCACAAGTATCATGTTAGTAAGAATATAGAAGTTGGATCACTTCTTCTTTACCGACGCCAGAGAGGTGACTTCACTATCTGGACTAGATATCGATCCACTAAACTCATAGACCGGGGACCAACAGCTTTACTTCCCTTCCGCAGGAAGACGTGACCACAGATTTTTTCACCTCAGAAAAATCTCAACGACCTCGGCTGGAATTGAACCCAGGCAAATTGGAATGAGTGGCGGTCACGCTTACCACTCAACCACCGGCGCCGTTTTATGGCATTGGTTAACCTCTAATCGATTGATAAAAAAAATTAACCTCTAATCGATTGATAAAAAAAATGAAGACAATCAAAAACTTCTAAGCAACTCCGCGAATCAAGTAGAACATAGAAAATAGTCTACCTGTAGGAAAAAAATCATTAACACTTTCTCGGGTTTGTAAGTGGTTCAAAATACATTTGGGAAAAATCTTTTTTTTTTTCGTAAACCATTGCTATGTATTTCTGGAAATATTCTACCAATGGGCGTAGTATGCTAAACAGAACATGGCAGAAAAGCTTATAAGCGATATTGAGGCGTGTTATGTCTCGATAATTATCACAGTCGAGTCCGTAGATAAGCAAGATGAGGGCATCCAACCATTCCGAATGCAGTTTTTTCCATCGATCTTCTCGATCACGTGGTGGATCATTTCGTGCCGGTTTTCAACTCCCCAGTATCATTTTACACTACCTCTAGAATGGTAGTCCATAATTCTCAAGCCTTATATCATAATCACCTTATTCAGAGGCTCTCAGTTCATTACACTGTTCCAACATGTAACCAGTATGAGCAATACATTTATTTTCTGATATTCACTACTAAACTATGTTTATTAATGTACTTTTTCAGCTTCCTAAAGCAATGATAAAGTCATTAGGAACAGGTTTAAAATCTTCCGGACTAATCTTTTATCTTCTACTGGCTGGAGTCAAGCTTAGGCAAAGTTACAACGAATTGCTCAAATATACCAACATGCCTCACGGCAACAGCAGAGTCCTCTTCTTTACCATTAGAAGCGTATCTCCTATCTGTATATTCCAAATCCTTTGATAACTGGATTTTTATAACGTTTGCTAGTTAGTAGTCTCTAGCTGATTTAATGTCGTTAAAAGGAAAAAAAGATAGAAGTAGAATAAGTTATTATCCAAACCAATGATATCTATATAATTCCAAAAATTCTTCTAACATTATATTACTGTTAAGTTGAAAGTTTCTCTTGTTATCGCTTTCCAAGTATTACCTCCTGGAATCGCCTTTTATACCTTTGCAATAAAAAGTTTATAGTTTTAAGTCAACGCATTGATTAAATTGATCACCAGCACTCTTGTATTTTTAGGTCGATAACCGAATCTTCGTTGCAGTTACCGCTTCCTGCCAGCAACCTTATCATGTTATCGACAGGATTCCTGATTTCAACGAACCTGCGCCAATTGTTGACTTTATCGAGGCGTTCTAATATTACATGGTTTGCTTAAACAAAATGAGTTATACAATAAGTTTCACTTGTTTCTCGTATGTCTTCAATATTTTTGTCATACTTAAAAAAGTTTTAAAAAATTTCAGAACATTAGGGGGGGAGGGGGCTAAAGCCCCCCTAGCCCCCCCCGTGCGTGCCTATGAAAAAAGCCCTCATACGATGTTTATCTTACCACCCACTCTGGCCAAAAGTGTGGCGCAGGCCCTGTCAATAAACGTAAGTTAAACATATGACCTGAACTCATGCATCGATATTTGAATATATTTCATTCTATTGTATGTGTACTAGAAATACTGAAATTACTGATTTTCACCATGCAGAAGATAGTGAAAATTGCAGGATTCGAATTGATAGTCGTAATTATAATCTACTTCACTTCGATTATGTCTTTGACATTACCCACCCATCTTTAATTTATTTATTTATTTTTTTCATTGCACAAAAACTCTACTTCTGTTTTGAAGTGTGAAATGTTTTGAATTTAATATTCATTTCAAAACCCTAAATCAACAGAGAATTTGAAATTTCTCTAATATTTTAGAAATGAATGTACTTTTCAGTGAACTTCACAATTTACCTAAAACACAATTCAAAATTCTAGCATGAAACATCGAATGACTTCTCAAAATAACTTTTGAGAAGCAATGAGGAGGATCCCCGAAATCAAAACGACAGCATATCAGTATCAACTTGTACTCTGAACGTTGGACGTATTCCACTTGCATTCCACTCGACAATGGTACCAATTAATGTATATTTCAAATCCCATATTTGCTTTTGATCCTGTTGGTTTTGCGTATGCGTGTGTTTGTATGCGCAGTACACAGAATGCTCGAGGCCCTGATAGCCAATTTGCTGTAGCCCGTTCGTGGCGATTGTGCTTTTCCGATGAGGATGAAGGTACATTTAGGATGACAAACATCATAATCATAAAAAAAAACGTCCCAACACAGTAATTTTACCAAGAGCAACGGCAACAGCAGCACCAAGGAACAAATCAAGCTAAAGCATATACACTGTTCCATCGCCAGCAAGGATGGAGAAAGGCACACAGCCCATTGCACCGAATTGCCAGGGACCGAAAGCGAAACACACGCCACGGTTCTGTCAACTTAATTAGTCCCCGTAAAATAGAACTTTCCTCCTCTGTTTGCTTCTCTGCTTGCTCGTTACCGTTGGGACATTGAATATTGGGGAAACAACAATCCGGGCGATTGTATTTGTTCGTTCCGTTTCTTTCTTTATTTTCAAGAGTAATCAATTAATAAAGTCATAAAGTGTTGAAAGAAGTACCTACAGCATTTTCACTGAATACAGTGAATCGTTCCGTAGAAATGCAACTTCTGGATTGGTTATCGGCACCGAGCCTGCCATTCGCAGGCAGGGCAGGCAACTTCAAAGACAGGCAGTCGACAGACCCCGAAGTCACTCTGCCTCCGTCCGTTCATTCTCGGGATGTCTTTTTTTTTTTATAACGGGTGCTGCACGACAGTCCCAGTTTGCTGTCAAAGAATAGATTTGTTTTTGTAGAAACTAAATCGATTTATTGTTCCCATAGATTCGGGATTTTGTAACCCGCCTGAAAAGGGCTTCCGAAAGTGTGACTTATTGGTCGGTCGGTTGGTTGGTTTGGCAACCGGAGCAACTGGGTATGGTTTGGATTTGTTTTAACTTGATTACGCAAAAATAAAAAAAAAATGATTCCGATCCTTATTCGATCATTAAGAATATCTTTCATGTTAACCTTTTCAATTTGTTTCTGTAGGAATCGGATATCACATCGTATTCTAGCAAAGTATCTTCCTGTGTGACTAATGCAACGAATTGTATAACGGATTAGATATTAGGATGGGAATCACCAACTACACATGTTAGTGAACCTCATTTTCTAGAGCATCTTATCTCCGCTCTAACAATACATTTCCTGGAAGCTACAGCTTTGAAGTGGGACCGAGACGACGCGTTATCACGATACACCTGCTGCTACTTACTTCAATCAACGTTCGCTGATACAACCGGTGTTACATGACTAACTCGTCAGGTTCCGCCACTTCTAAAAAGAACCGGTCGGCGGTCCGGCCGCGTAATACAATAAAAGGAAGGAAACATGATATCAAACAATCAAACAATCACTTTCTACCGAAAACTTGTCGGTTGCATTCGATTGGTCACCAGAAACAACGATGACCCTGAGTCAGTCACTATGTCACACACCCGGCCGCTCGACTCACCACCGGAATTCCGACGAATAAAACCGCGCTCGTTGTATTCCGAGAAAGGTACCTTCCATCAATTAGGCTTAATGATTAAGTGTAGCTGATAGCACCGCACAATCACCTGATGACAAACAAGAGCAGCCTTTGAAGTTACTTTTTGGAACCGAACGATCTAAGAGACTAGCAACCCAACCTCGCACAGAGGCGAGCACTTCGGAAAATATCAGAACATATCATAAACTTCCGATAACATCAATTTTCCCCATGCTAAGAGTGATACAAATTAAAGTACGCGCGGCAAATTTCAAATATTTAACTTTACAACTGCCGCCGCCTCGCAGCGGGTGTGTGACAGTGAAAACAGGAGACGCAGGTCCCTTCGCCGCACAAAGCAGGAAAGACAGTCAGCGTGTCTATCAAAGCAATCTCCTACCGAATTCTGTAATTATCGTTACTACGAAATCACACCACATGTTCCGCGCTCTGGCTACAGTAAATATCATAATGAAATAACTAGTCCCGTTCTGGCAAGGGTTGTTGGGAGGTGGAGGGACGGCGACGACGGCTCTGACAGGAAACAAACGCTGTTTCCCACTTTTTTTGCCCCCTTTGTCGGCTACACGCTGGGTACGAGCTCTGTGAAGTCTATTAGCCACTATCGGACGGCTTGTTTATCGCGCGACAAAGAAGTGATAATTTCATACAGAGGTACCGTTGACATCATGCAGACCCAGTTATAGCAGGATTGGCAGACAGACCGGTGGGTGGGAACCGTTTGTCTTGCATTACGAGCATGTCAAGTGAATCACACCTCTGCATATTAGAAATATTTGATTTAAACTCCTAGTTTTGGCGTTTAGTAGGATTGTATTCCATACTTCATGTTTAAATTTTTCAAAAAAAATTTCACCGTAAAAGTAGTTTTTCTTCGTGACAGTCATGGCTGCGCTTCGACTTCGCCTCATCAGAAACCGACACTAACATATTGTCCGAATAGATTAGCTTGACGCTAAATCCCAGTGCCTTGTCCGGCAAACGAATCATCGCTGTCTGAGTTCCTCCGTATCCCTTCTTTAACGGGATCGTCATGTGCACCTCGCCCAGGTTACGCTGCTTCTTCAGTGCACCTCTCAGCTCGGATTTCCTCGTGATTTCGTAAAGGTCCTTGCATACAAATACCGTCTCTGGGTTTAAGATTAACTTCTACCTTTTCACCCATTGATTTGGTAATAGTCTCCTGCAAGGTCGAGCTGCTAGTCGTGGGATCCATCTTCAACTTGAAGAGCATTTTGCCTTTTTGCGTATGCTTGATTCTTACCACGTTTTTCCCCATATCCTTCAGCTTCGGGTTCTGTCTGACTTTTTTGAGCAGCATTCGCTGCATACGTCGTCGCGTTGTTGGCTTTGACGAGCAGGACTTCTCCCTTTAGCGCCTTCTGATGAGCCGAAGGTTTTAATTGTCTCTTCTGTTCTATTTTTTTCGCTTCCTCCTGCGTTTGCTGTTTCCCGTATTTCTACTTTCAAACCTACACCGGTACTCCAGATTTCTCCCTGTTGGGTGACGTCCTTTCTAAAGGCAACAACAGCGTCCTCGGTCGTCTATTTCTTGGGCCCGACGGGTTTTCCGTCTCCTGGCGGTGTTGTTGTCCTCTATGGAGTTATGGGAACTAGCGTGTTCTCCACTCCAATCTACTTCTCCATAGCCCGTTTCGGTAGGACTAGAAGGATAGTAGCCCTAGCCGACGCCAATACTCGCTCAGCTACATCTGCCCTCAGCGTTGCTGTGTCATACTCCTTCACGGCAGACAAAAGCGCCTTCCGGATTCTTATGAACATCTGCTCAATGTCCTCATGGACATTGTTTCTCGCATCCACAAATTTGTGGAGATCCTCCACCAGGCACTTCGCTGCTACTACGCTTGGCGTCTGTGGGGTATAACTCATCCCGCTCTGCTCTAGCTGTTGTTTCCGCTGCTTTTGCTTTTGCTGTTGCTTCCCCTCCTCCTGCTCTTGCTAAATGACTTCAGCTGCTATTGGTGGTGGTGACCTCACCAAACCACCTCTGGCGAACGGATTCGCCGCACCTGCTCCGTATGTGTTGTTTATATTGTTTTGCTCCATTTTATTGGGCGCCGGGCCGCTATCTCTACTCGTTGCACATAATCGCCTCTTGTGATCCCACGATTATCTATACTAGAAAAACTCTAGTAAGAGAACTGCGGAGAGAAAAACAGCATTTTTGGCAATGTATGCCCCGGAATTGTATGGCAACACGTCCAATGTTATAAGGATAGGCAATGTTCGATTGGATTCGTTTTTTGACAGCTAAACGCGAATCCAATCGATCCAAAATGGAGTCTCCGCAGTTCTCTTTCTAGAGTTTTTCTAATATATACTACTAAAATGTCAGCAACAGGGAGGTCATGCTAGAGTTGACACTATCTTTAATGGGGAGTAGTGTTCGGCTTAAAATCGGGAATGCTCCAACCGAACTAAACTAAACTAAATGATGACGAGTTTCGAACGTACCCAGAGATCTGCCAGGGTTTTTTGGGACGGAGGCAGCCATGCTGTTAGCCTACTCGCCATTTCAAGTCGGTGCCATCCTTTCTTACTCAGGGAGAACAGCACGCTTGTCAGCCCAATGTCGCCGTCCAATTCGTGATCCATGTTCTGTCCGTTGACGTTCGTCATGGCCAGTATACCATAATCACGATGTTACTGGCGTCGATCCTGATGTGCCGATTGGCACTCCGGTTGGGCAAGAGTATTACTTTTATGGCTTAGATCTTAGATTATTGGAATCTTGGGATCTTAGCAGAAGCGGCACAGACTCACTTCGTCAGAGTTGCTTTCAGAGTTGTGGTTTTCTTTAGAGGTTTAGCAGAGCCCAATCCAAACCCCACCACATCCGAGCAAAACTCCTCAACTCCCAGTAGGGTCGGGGGGGGGGGGAAGAGGTTCGTTAAGCCACCAGACTCCTGCCCATCCTGTCCCTGCTGCCACCAGTATGTATGTATGTATATGTGTTTATGTGCGTATATATTAGCTAAATATCCACATCGTTTTGTCGGCAGGCACGTAGCCAGAGGGGGGGCTAGGGGGCTAAAGCCCCCCCCGAAAATTTTCAAAAATAAATTTAAGAAACAACATGTTTTTCGGTGACTCTTAAAAAAATTGTATCTTGTTTGGTTTCAACAAATTAATGCGAGAATTGTGAGGAAGATTGCTATTTCGAACCACCGAAGACAGCGGTCAGGATATCTACTCAGTATGCTGAGTGTGATAAAACAGTTCCCTTCATATTGTGTGACTCGTCGGAAGACAAACGAAACTGTTACTTTAATTCTTGCTGCGGGGATCTGTCGAATGATTGAGTCGCAGAAGCAAGAAGTAGTGCTCCAGCCAAATACGGAGGCTATTGACTTCAGGTCTTTTCGCATAAGATCGATCTTATGCGAAAAGACCTGAAGTCAATAGCCTCCGTATTTGGCTGGAGCAACATTAATGATGTGAAATATTTGCTGAAGGTGATTATGGAGGTTATGCTTACGAACATCGCCTTTAACGAGTTTAACCATGTCAGGCGTTCAGTGCTGATGCCATTTAACAAATTAGCCCAGGCGAAACCAGTCATTTTGCATAACAACTTGTAACATGTGGTTGATCCTCATATATATGGACGATGAGAAAATCAATGCTCGGCTACAAGATCTGATACCACTTACTTGCACCGTGGCTATTAAAAGATTCCTGTCACATTTGGAAAAAATGGTATTCATTATAAAGGACACATCTAGGAAGTATATTAATTGGTGTTTTTGTGGTGAAAATCTAGGTGAACAGACATATTTCCTCCAACCTGACCCTGCACGTAAAAACTGAATGCGATAGTATTATTTTACACATTATATCTTTGCATATACATAGTCTCCAAAACCATTTCCTGAAAAACAAACATTTGCCAAATTTTGGCTGCTGTTCGGATAATATTGACGGCAAAAACTGCGTCTAGTATCTCAAAATCAACGGTCGGCACCATCATTGAGGAAGTCGACACTCGTGACCCGTCAGAAATTCGCGAACATGGACATGGCAGTAACCACTATGATGATAAGGAAGTGTACGAGATAGAAATGAACACCACCGCGACATTGTTGGTTAGGAAAAATATTTCTCAGCCTAGTAAATAGTTCTCCACATGCAATCGCTAGTTGTTCGCACGAGATCTGTAGGACAACCATTTACGTTTTATCACTTTCATTGTTCACATCATGGAAATATATTGAAGACACAAGGCTTCATTTAGCTAATGCATTGAACCGAATAAAATAAACGAAATATATAATAAAATTGCAGAAGTTTTATAGAAAAGTGAGCTCAAAAACTGTCCCAAAATGAGAACTTTATCGCTAGTGGTTGTGTCTAACAAAACTCAGATATTATGTTATATATTAGCCAGAATAAAGTTAGTTAAAGCATAAGCAGATTGAATTTCTGTAATAGGTTAGTGCACTGTACGCTTAGTAGAAACATCAGGCATCTCACTCAAGCGTGCTAGACAAAAACATTTCCGTTAGTTGATGACAATATAGTCGAGAAGACAGTTTTTGTTTTCGCGTCATTTTAATGCAATAGTATTTCTGTTGACACTCAATTTCATTTTATGCGGAGAATGCGGTCCGTATTTAAACATTATTAGTCCGCAAAGTAGTGATATTTTAAACAATCGAACAATAAGCAAGAAAAATGCCAAAAAATAAACAAGCCAAAAAGTGGTAAAACAGCGGTTTTTCTGAGGTGTTCATCAACCCAAGAATTGTATACCGTCGTATATTACTAATGTTGTTCACATACAGAAACGTACATAGTAGCGGTAGGACTATCTGTTGTGATTTTATCCTTACTTTTCAACGGATGTCAATAGATGCTAAACCACATATTAGTCAATCAATCATAATAAACTTAATGTTGTAAGCAGCAGCATTTCTGTCTCTTTCGATGGTTTCCAATTAATGTCCATGTAAGTCTAAAAACGACCTGACGATACAGTGAACAAACATCATTAGCCTATCACGGAGAGCGACTAAAATGATGTAACTAGTTGAGTCTACAGTCAATAAATTGGGATTAATGTTTCGATTTCATGTTTTAGTTTTATTTGTGTTCGTTATGGAATAAAATGAGAGAGATGAGCAGAGATAACGAAGAAAAAGAGAGAAAAAATAATAAATAAATTGAAATCGACCCAAGAGCAGCTGTTCTATATTTTCTGGGCACTCAACTACAGAACAACAGAAATCATCAAAGAAAGTTGGCCTTACACCTACGTTATTCTTCGACAGAGGTGAAGTAAGTGCGATGTATACCCGTCCATATGTCGGAATAAAGAGATGCTGAAATTATTGAGCTTGTTCATATTTATAATATTTCTTTTTTTTTCAATCTAAAATTTTATTTGAAACGGCTCAATGCGTTAGCACAACTGATCCGTGGGTCTTTTAATTTTTTTTACAATAAGTAAAAAAAAAATTCTAAGAATGTCGGTCTGCCAGATCTTGTTGACGCAGTTTGCTGCTGCGTGTTGAGATCTTTTTCCTTGGCGGTGAGGCCGCTTGGTGGTCATTCAGTCTGCCTTCTCTCGCGTTATCGTTCCCGTCCATGTCGTCATCTGTACTGCTTTCTTCCTGTTCACGATCAGAGGTTCTTATTTGTTTCTTGTTCTTATGGGTCGCTGTTGTATATCCGTCTTCATCGGTATTTGCTTCTTTATTGGCGATGCTAGTTGTTGGTTTGGGAGCGGTTGTCGTGGTCGTTGTACCTGCATTATTGGGTAATTGGATCGTTGTTTTAGGTTTATCTGAAGGTATCGGTGGCTGCATGTTAGAGTTGGCTGTAGTAGATGAGTTTTGACTAGTTGCTTCGGCGCATGTTTTTCCGTAGTAGGCTGTATAGTTACAGAATTGGCATGTTGGGGTCTGCCCGGGATATGTAATTAGCGTTGTTTGCTTATAGGTCACGCCATCCTTCGGTGATTTGCATTCGATAGTCATGTAAGAAGGTATTGGTTTAGTCACTCGCATTCTCACAATACGAACGCCATTGGGAATGCCGGAGAAAAAATTTCTCCAGGTGTCATTCGTAATAGATTCTACTTCTCCATATTGCGACATTATTTGTTTGATGAAATCCTCCTTCGTGCGCGGGGCCAAATCATGGATACGCACGTCCACCATGTCGTTTTCCATATGCACGGGGATCTTGATTCTGGTGTTATTAAATTCGACCTCGTGTTGCATGTTGTTCTTTGCAATAAAGTTTTCGGCCTGTGCTAAGCTTCTAAACGTGATCAAAACACAGTTTTTACGTGATGTAGCTGAATGTAGGTAACTTCAGCGAGATTAAGCTCCATTTTCACTTTAACTAATTGTTCCACTTCCTTAACTGTTCGTGTTATCCCGTAGCACAGGCACTTTTGCTTCATTTGGCAAACTCATTTTACTCCGCAGCCGGGGGCAACAATACAATTTGTATGTGTACTGATATAGAACAATAGCTAGCTTGATTCACTGGTGCCTGTAGCCTGCTATAGCGTAGCAATTTTTTTTGCTTCTGCTTTTTGCGACATCAGAAGGTAGACCTTCTAGTTCTTTTGGTAATACATTTAACAAATTTCACGTACCGTCAAGTCCCCAGTTACCGTGCGTTTAGGTGGATTTGACGTGACTTCAAATCCTTTTTTTTATCAAAATGAAAACCGCCCTCATAGTCACCGTAAAAATACCTATCTAAATACGTCACAATTTAGAAATAATATAAAACTATTACCAAATACAAATTTGTATTTGCTATTACCAACAAAACGAGAATAAGTAGTTGAGGACATTTGTTTGGCACCAGTGCACGTTATATGATCAACTTACGGTGTATTTAAAATTTTGATTCAACTTTAGTTGGAATGTTTCAATAAAACGATGAAACGAAAGGATTTGGGATCTGGATCTCTCCGATGGATTTAGGGAGCTAGTTCTTTAAATTTCGTGATTTTGAAACTGCACGGTGAACGACACATGCACGGCGACTGGCGATTTGAAGGAAAATTAGAAGATATTAGTAATCAGTGTTTTCATTCGATTTGTAGACAATTTTCTTTAATCAATTAAATTGTGGGCAGTTTCCTTCAGTTGATTTAATCATTTAAATTTATATTTTGATCCTATTGATTACCAAAAATCCTTCCTAACTGGGGTTCTAATCTACCCGACCAAGGCTAGTCTTGAAAATAGTTTCATTTAAATAGAATATATCAAAAATTGTGTTAGCATGATGCCTTGGAACTGGTAATACTCGCAGAACACCAGACAAAGAAAATAGAAGTTGAACCGTCTCTGCGCATCTACAAATCGCTTGCTAAATCAGAAGATTTTGTACGAATTTCGACATTCTCTTCGTTCGACCATTTTATGGATATTTTTCTACTCATTTCGGTTTAGCATCTTCTACGCCTTTTAAAGGTGTAGCTTGGAACACCTAGTGTTTTCCAGCACCGTCAAGCATTGTCATATTCGGTTAGCGCATAAATACTGTGAACTCTAGAATATACTTTGTTGTAACGAGAGTAAGTACTATAACCTTTCTTGTGACAATGAACATATTTTTAGGATTGTCTTTGATTTGGAATTGATTTCATTATGAACTTTTCAAAATTTAATTTAGTTTCTAGTGACTATATCAAATTGTCAGAATTAAAAGCTTTATGCAAATTTTTTTAAGCCCCTCCCGAAACAAAATCCTGGCTACGGGCCTGTTTGTCGGAGATGGCTAAACCGATTTGTACAAACTTAAATTCAAATAAGAGTTATAATATTCCTATTGGCTGCTATTGAATTTCATTTTGATCCGACATCTGGTTCCGGAGCTACGAATTAATGAGTATGGATACACACAAAATCATATTGTAATTTGTTAACATCGATTTCTCGGAATTCTTTGAACCAATTTTCACAAATTTAGTTTTAAATGAAAGGTACAACGTTTCCATCGGCTGCTACTGAATTTTGTGTGGATTCGACTTCTAATTCATGAATTACAGGGAGATGAGTACGATTACGAAAGTTCTGATTTCAACGATTACTGCGATAAATGTATAAAGGTGATTTTTTTTCAAAATGTAATAACAATTGCTTGGATTTGTAATACTAGGTTACAAATAGCCCCAGCGGAAGCATCCCAGTTCAAAATAACAGTCACATCGGTTTCTCGGAGATGGCTAGCCCCATTTAACCAACCTTAATCTCAGTAAATGACCCATTTGGCCAACCGAAGTCTCTTTGACCACATTTACCATCATAGACAGTTTCGGAAGCGCCGCGGAAAAGTAGCCACCTATCAAAATGAAACTCACATCGGTTTATCGGGGACCTTTGAACCGATTTTCATAAACTTAGTCCCAAATGAAAGGCATAAAGGGCGAACACGAAATTATTGCGACACATTCAACAGGGCATAACTTTTTTACCATTGAGTGAAAATCAACCAAATTTTGCACACTTTCTCATTAATGTGTATTGTTTACATGCTGTCAAACTCTAAGTCGTGTTTTTCGATTCAACGAACATGGAGGTGAACCAACGCGAGTTGAGAGAACAAATTCTTTCCAAACACCTGGAATTTCCTGACCTGTCGCACCAGCAGTTGGGAAAAATGCTGAACATTCACCATTCAACCGTCTCCAGAGTGTTGAAGCGGTTCCAGGAGCGGTTGACGTTGGACCACGGCAAAGGAGCTGGAAGAAAACCGGGACCGGAGAACAAAAAGACGGAGGGAAAGGTGAAGCGGATGATTAAAGCAAATCCCAACGTCTCAAGCCGTGATTTGGCTAAAAAGATAGGCATGTCGCAGAGCTACGTCCAGAATGCAATGAACATACATACAAGGTACAGAACTTCCCAAACAGCGATGAGCGGCAACAATCGACGGCTAAAACTCGGGCACGGAAGCTCTACGAGAAGATGCTGACAAAATATGGCTGCTATGTGATGGACGACGAAACGTATATAAAAGCCGATTTTAAGCAAATTCCGAGGTTGGAGTTTTTCACCGGCAAGAGCAAGTTCTATGTGGACGACAAATTTAAGAAGAAGATAATGTCGAAGTTCGCCTCCAAATATCTCATTTGGCAGGCCATTTGGTCTTGCGGACTGAGTAGTGAGCCTTTCGTAACAAAGGGCACAGTAAATGGCGAGATCTACCAATCTGAGTGCCTCGAGAAGCGCCTTTTGCCGTTCTTGCAGCAGCACGACGAAGCTCCGCTATTTTGGCCAGATTTGGCATCATGCCACTATTCTAAAAGTGTCCTGGAGTGGTATGAGGCCAATTCTGTCCATTTTTTCCAAAGGACATGAATCCGCCAAACTGTCCGGAGTTGCGCCCGGTGGAGCAGTACTGGGCAATGATGAAGCGAGAACTTCGGAAGAGCTAGAAGACAGTCAAAGACTAGAAGGACATGTTGAGAAAATGGAAAAAAAAAACTGAGAAACTGGTACCGGATAACACTGTAAAGACTTTGATGGAGGGCATCAAGCGAAAATGCGTTCAATTTTACACTCAAGGCTCCATCGATTAACTTTTCTTTTGATTTTTTAAATATATGTATAAAACTACCCTAAAATTTTGGTTTGATTTTAAACATTATAAGAAAATTGGCATGACATTTTCGGTGTCGCAATAATTTCGTCTATGAAATTTTGTACGGGTCAGTTATATGGTTCCGGGAATATAGATAAAACGGTCACATTTGAAATTACCCCTCCTCCTCCCTTCCCGCCTAGATAAGCTCGGAATTGCGATGTTTTGTCTAAAGCAAGCAAATGACGTTACTTTTAAGAAAAACTAACGCGTTTACATGTCCGCTCACAAAGTTGAGATCGATGGTGTAGTTATCGTTTTGAACTTGGCATGCGTGGATCTACTGAAGGATGGGATTAGCTGTTTCACAGACCCCTTACTCCAGTGAGCGAAGATTTCGGATGACAATCCCACCGGGCGGGACAGAATGGTATGTCCCTTCAAACTAGTGTCGAGTGACCTTTAGAGAGACTGCTTTGCGTCTGCTTCGACAAAGATCGTCTGTATGATCGGTTGTTTGCGCCGTGCGTCATGCATGCAGCATTGCACTAATTACAAGCAAATGGGTCTTTGTAGCAATAACTTTTTTTTCTTTCTTGAGAGTCCGTATATATACCAGCAAGAGGAAGCTCTGCCACAAATCCAAAGCAAACAGCATCTGATCTTTGACCTTTGTTTTTGAGAGTGAGAACACAAACGGAAAAAGGTTGCAAAAATTCTCGTTATTTTTGTTGATATTTTAAGTATTTGTCTTGTTGGTTGTTTATTCTGGACTAACAGAACCGTAGCGTAGTCTTTTGGCTCCTTTGATAGAGGCTCAATTATGCGCCTTTCTGCTGTCTACTTTGGCTTTCTCTTTTCAGTTCGACTTTCGAACAATGCGCGAACCTGGGGATGATACTCCTATCCTGATATATTTTATGACGCAACCACACTTATTTTATATAGTAGACCAAGATTTTAGCACCCTTTACGGTTGGAACCCTTGGCGGGGGGCAACCTGGCCAATCGCACGCTACGGCTCTGCTTGTTGTCTCTAGATTTTCGACAGGACCTAGTGGAGAAAATTAAGAAGTGCAAGAAGCCTGTTGTCGTCTCGTCTCTAAGGTCGTGCCTTCGACCTGAACCAGAATGAACAAAGCGAAAACTCAGTGTAAACCAGATCGTAGAATAATGATTGGCAGGTGGAAAGAACACATTAAATTTATTAAACGGAAAAAACAGAGATAGTACACGTAGAATAACCTGTGGATCCATTTTTGCAGTTTTAATTTATTTGCCCAGTAGACCCTATTTGACAGGGCGACCAAGATTTCGGATTTTCGTTGCTACAAAGAAAAATGAAAAAACTGTTACTTTCAATCCTATTCTTTACTGAGCCGCTGCTACTGGCGGATTCTCTTTAGCTCCTTTGATCGGTCAGCATTTTCGAGGGATTAAAAATTTTTTCGGCCCACGCGGTTAATATCGCGAGTACGAGTTTTCACACGCGGGCTAGTATCTTCTAGCAAAAAACGTTTTCACCGGAGCTCTTTTATTCCGGGAAGTTAGATAGTATAGTTAGAATATTTATGGCTATTTGTTTGCCGAGCATTCAAAACAAACCCCGTCTTCCACCATCGCCGGCACAGCAAAGTTGCGAATTCAGCACTGGTTTTTGATGGCAAGAAAAAATTGCGACCTACCAACAATCAAAACTACATAAAATATCTGCAGAGCTCCATGCTTCACAAAAGTGGGTCTCTAGAAGCACGCACAACACGAAACTGGCGAGTCTCTTTATATGCCACTTATATGAGTAAGTTTGACGCATTAACGACTTTATCCAAGTCACATTATTGGCCCCAACTGATGTGATACTAATGTTTATCACTGCCGATATTGAGTGTAGATCCATTTCTACCACAGTATCATACAACTCTATTCAAATCATCAGAAGGTGAGGATTTTTTATACCGTAAATATGTATTTCTTGTTTACGCTTTAAACAGAAAAAATCATCAATTTTCAACGACCTAGATTACATAATTTCGAAACCGTCATTTTTAGAGGCTTAGTATCTTTTAAAAAGTCTTGTGAAAAAATATTTTGGTGATTGATTCCCCTAGCAGCAATAATAGTTGTCGCGGTTCGCTCGTGGTGCGATAAATTGGAAATATTCTAGGAAAATTTAATGTACCGAATGAAAATACGCACATAAGTCTCAGAGTAGTTTTACTAAACGCATCAAAGTAGATTGATACGGTAGATGTACCGAAATCCTTCACTAAGAGATGACAGTAATACTGACGTATATGCTGTTATCCACAAAGCGTACGGTATTATTTTGAAACTTCCCTCCCCCCCATATGCGCTTACGTAAATAGTGTATGGCCCCTAAGTACATTCCCGATGGAGAGATGATTGTGATGTTTGCCAGGGCGCCCGAAAGAAAGCTGGCGGTCTCTTATCCATTTTTGTCGTCGAGAGGGCAAATCCAGATTGATAATCAAGAAGTCGCTAAGGAAAATACGAAGTTGTGCTCTGTATTACTCGCTGGGCATCATAAAAGTTGGTTATATTTAAGTTTCCGTCCTTGCTTGAATTTCGGTGGAAGTTATATAACGCGAATGCGCGATCGCGCTCCGCGAATTGTGAAACGATCTGGAGGGCAGAAAGGTTTAAGTAAAAGCCATGTACCCAAACCGCGGAATAGATTTATTTGTGCGTCGTTTGCGAGACGGCGGACAGTTCATTTGGTAAGTCTTTTTACTTCTGCTAAGTTTTGTGAGACTGTCTGTGAGCTATGGTTGTCGGAATCGGTATTGCGAATTCCGGCGAATATTTCCACTGCGGATTCGCCGTGTTTCATTATAAGTGAGCGCACTGACACCATTTTGTACGAGTCTCCATTGAATCTCCCCAGAGAAGCGAGTCCGGGCATAAAATGCTATCGGCAAATCCACTGCGGGTGGCGCAAAATTGCTACGATTGTTACAAGTCTGCATTTTGCAGCATAGTTAATTAGCTTCCGGAGACTCCAATATTGGTAGGTTGCGGCAATACTAATTTCTCGCTCTTACAATTTTAACGCTGGGTATCTATGAGACACGCAAAACGTTGTCTTCTTCGGCATTCGCTTTATGGTTTATGTTGCTGGTTGTTGGATTAGAGACACTGGATGGAATCGTTGTTAAATGGGTATTTGTTACAGCTTGATCGGTAGATGTTGGTTCTAGTTCGATTAATCGAATTTTCCTAACACGTACCAATCTGCCCTGGGTACATTGCTAGTGTTGTCTGATCAATGAGATGGTCGTGTATGAAGGAATTCGCTTGGTTGGACGCATTTTCACCACACGAACTGGTAAGAACACCCGAGAAGAAGTCCCTCCAAATATCATTTGTAACAGAGTCTACTTCTCGGAATCATTGCATAAATCTTCCAATCACGCCAGGGGCAGGGTTGTTAATCGATAATTCATCGTCATCGTCGATAACGTTAACCACCCGTCAACGTCATCGGAATCTCCGTTAACGATAATGTATCGTCGAATTCATCGTCATCGTCGATAATTCATCGGCGGTTATCGCGAAATATATCGTGATACCTTCCCGTTTATTGGATTTGCAGTTGTTGCGGTTAACTTTCAATTGTTTAGAAATAAATAACTATTGAAGGACATGTTGTTGGCAGTTGAAAATCAATAGTTTTGGAC
Organism: Topomyia yanbarensis; assembly: GCF_030247195.1. Classification (NCBI taxonomy): domain Eukaryota; kingdom Metazoa; phylum Arthropoda; class Insecta; order Diptera; family Culicidae; genus Topomyia; species Topomyia yanbarensis. Next base: position 97,140,601 of record NC_080671.1, on the reverse strand, counting down.
ATTTTCTATGCACAGTGGGGGTCCGACGATGTGTCAAAATGGAATTTTTTGTCAACTTTTCGGGAGTGTTTTATATTGAAGGGAAAGTTATTGGCAGTTGACAATCAATAGTTTTGGACATTTTCAATACACAGGGGGTTCGACGATGTGTCAAAATGGATTTTGTTCAACTTTTGGGGAAAGTTTATTATATTGAAGAAGTTATTGGGCATGTACCGTCGGTGCGTCAAAATAGAAATTTTTTCAACTTTTTTATATTGAAGGGCAGGTTGTTGGCAGTTGAAAATCGATAGTTTTGGACATTTTCAATTCACAGGAGAATCCACCAGTGCACAGTGTTTAGAAAGTGGCAAAAAGGTGAAAGAAATTCTTTGAACCACGAAAAACATTTTTAGCTATAATGTCTTCAGCAAAGTTTATTTCATTTTTTTTTTTTGCATTTAAAAAGTATTAGTTGGGTGAATAATCCCTCTAAAGCTGAGAAGCAAGTTTTTGTTTGGTCATTTATGAAAATAAAAAAAAACTTTTTTGGTGAAGTTGTTGAGAATATCTTAAGTATTAACTTCGCTGAAGAGACTATGTGTCTATCTGTCGATTGTAATATACATTTGTGGAGATTTCTTTGATATACCCCTGAAAATTGCTTTTTTCAAAATACTTTTCCTGGCTATTTTGTAGAATTTCAAAATGTTCCAAGATTTTGTTCTGTATAAGAAAATACAGAATTTTTGTAATGTAAGTTTATTTGTATCTCTTACAACTTGAAAGTTATCGAATGTTTTAGTGTCCAAAAAGCAATATTTTGGTATAGAAGCCGCAAATTTCCGCAGACGAAGCTATACCAATACGAAACAGTAAAACAAACACTATCAAAACCGTTTGGTGGGCTCTAGCCTACCTTCAAGTCAAATTCGAGTAAGCTCCTTCTTTAGCATATTTTTCTTATTTTAGAGATGCAAAATATACAAAAGTAAAAATACTGTACTGTAAGACCGCCTTAAGGGAAATTTTTACTAAATGATCAGAACGGGTTATGAGGCTTTGTCGAGGGACTAAAGAAGAATAGAATATTTTAACCGCTGCGGTTTTTTAAAAAGAAAGTAAATAATATGTTTGCGTTTCGACTTCGTCTCTTTAGAACCAGAAAAAATATGTGCCGATTTTGTCAATGTTATCGTTTTATCAGCCTAAAATTCACCAAGGGGCTGATAAAAACGGATCTTAACTGTATTCAAAAAACGACTGAAACACCATTTTGATGCCGTTTATAAATTACACTTCATATTTAAGGGTTAAAGGAGGAAGCATGAAGCCTCTTGTTACATAGTGAAGAGAAGAAACGGAGGAGGGGGCTAAAAGCTTCCCAACTAGAAAAGGAAATCAAATATTGGAAATATATATATATATATATATATATATATATATATATATATATATATATATATATATATATATATATATATATATATATATATATATATATATATATATATATATATATATATATATATATATATATATATATATATATATATATATATATATATATATATATATATATATATATATATATATATATATATATATATATATATATATATTGTCCTTTTTTAAAATCCAAAATCTTCTAGTTTAAATTAAAATTATAATAAAATCTGTTAATCACCACACCACTTAAATGTGTAGTGTAATTTGTGAATGGCCTAATAATAGTGGCTTAGTATTTTTTTTTCAATATATGTTTTTGCGTGCTAAAAATTACTAATTACACAATAGCTCAAAATTTGTTTTCTTCATGGTCAAAAAAATTTTAATCACCTTTTTGGTCGCTTGGAAACACTGTGCACCTGGGACTCTTCTGTGCACCAACTTACTCGAAAAGTTGAAAAAATTTCATTTTGACGCATCGTCGGACTCCACTGTGCATAGAAAATGTCCAAAACTATTGATTTTCAACTGCCAACATGTCCTTCAATAACTATGTATTTCTAAACAATTGAAAGTTAATCGCATCAAATTCAACTCCAATAAACGGGAAACTAACGCAAAACGTATCGCGATAACCGATGAACCGACGATGACGTTGAATACGACGATACAATTATCGACGATGATGATGAAGGCGACGATATATTATCGTTAACGGAGTTTCCGATGACGATACATTATCGTTAACGAGTAACGCCGATAAATAATCGTGAAAAATGCATCGTATTAACAACCCTGCAGGAGTACGTGCGGACAAATCATGTAAGCGAAATTCTATAGGGGAGAGTGAGGACACCTGATCCTTTGGGATATTTGATTCCCTTGCCATATCTCATAATCTATATGCATAAAGTTATCTCAATATTAAAAGAAAATGAAACATTTGGTCGTTTATGGTGTTTAAAAAAAGCAATCTGATGTATTACATTTGGTTTGGAAAAGTTATATAATATTTTAGAAAATATGTGTTCAAATCCATCACGAAGATCTTTTCACAAATTTTTTGAACGGTTGTATGCGATCATCGAGATAAAATTTTAATATTTTCAAGTACGATTACTTTCTAAGGGCTTTTGCCTAGAAAAACACGTTTTTCGAATGAAAAGTTTCACAACACATACAAAAAAAATTAAATTTTGTTCACCTCATACAACAGGTATCTTTGATCCCAGTAACACTGGGTACTCTTGATCCCTATCATTAGTTCTCTTAAACACTTTCTAAATGCATATAAATAGAAAAACTACATTTCCATCATGTACCTGGCACCATTAATTGATCTAAAATGTTTTTTCCGTGCACAAATATGGTATAAGTTATTGAAGATTGAAAAAGCAAATTAAACAGCACTGATTTGCCTTAAATACTTGAGTTGACTTTCTACTGTGGTTAAAGTTTGTCGTGCATCTAAAAAGTTAGTCTTATTATTTAATTTGTCAGGATAGGTGATTAGCTGAACTTTCGTGCCTAAAACTCATAGTGTGCTTTGTTTCTTCATGCCTAGTAAGCGGAGGATCAAGTAACCACACGTTTTTACAAAAACCTCGTTTTGACATGATTTTCAAAACTGTTCATATTACTGACAGGATATAGTATTCGGATTTAAACATTATTCATAGCTCTTACAATACGAATTGACTACAAGCTGGAGAACTTTGCAATTAAAATTTTTATTTCATTGTAAAGTTATAAGAAAAAAAAAGTGTGATCAAGCGTACCCACTCTCCCCTAAGGGTCATGTATAAGGGGATCTTATATTTGGCGCACAAAGTCGTCCAGCTGGACAAAATCTCAAAATCATTTTGCCTCTATTTTTCCGAAAATGATTTTTTTTATCGAGCAGAGTAATTTTGATCGGGGGTATTTTTGCTATGAATATACTGCCTATGATCGCATACCAGTCCCATAAAGATAGGAAATCCCACATAAAACGGGACAACTATGCGATCATGGGTAGTATAGGGTTTGTGATACTTCTAGGACCAATTACTTGCTGGCAGTGCAACTCAGGTTCTCTTTTTATCAATGTTAGACCATCAGGTCTGATTACAGACCTGGTACGTGAGTTCAGTTATCAGTACAGAAAATAGAATATGATGGAACTGTATAAAGGCGACTTTCGTAAGTTTAAACTCCATTTTTGCCTTCGAAAAAGTTCCACCTCGTGACATACACATCATACACTTTGTTTAATCAAAATGTATTCTCACTATACTCAGTAGACTAAATTTGGATGATTTTTCGAAGTTCGTGTGTAGTTCATAATACCTATCATTTGCATCCTGAATTGTCATATTTGTATGACCCTTGAATTCTCTGAGTTTTTAATTATCCATTATTGTAACTCTCGTTGTAGATAAATAAAAAAAAATGCAATACGCACTTACATATGCATCTCCTGACCTAGACAAATACGAACATCAAAATTTTGTAATTTTCCGTTTGACTTTAATTTAATATTACATTGAATTTCGTAAAACAATTTTACTCCTTGTTTGTGATTTGCGTTTTGTTGAACTGTGTTACGTCAATGATAAAATTCAGATTTTTTTAGTCCGCCTTTCTTATATCTGGGAAAATATTTTAAAAGATTTGTAATTTCCATATTTGTTTTAAAATTTTGAAAAATATTTCATTCAGTTTTCAATAATTCTTTCAAGTTACTAGAATTGATTCATTTGTACATTAAATATTTAAAGCACTCCCGATCCAAAATCTTCATATGGTTTGCATTTTATTTTCGAGACTATCCGTATATCGTTATTCTAACTATTCGTTTTGCGCAATAACAAATTCTTCTAGAATATTCCTAAAACTAGAAATGGCAGTTATGTTAGCTAAGACTGGAATTTTAAGTGTTATTGCTATTACACTAGTTTACAGCATTTCTGAACTAAATAAGCTAGTGGTCATTTTCAATGTAAAATCGTGCGCTGAATTCAAAAATAAGGTCAAAAAATTTACATTAGAACAATTTTCAAGTTACAGTGAAAAAATGAATTTACCTTTAAAATTAAAAGTACGTTTAGTAAAATCCAAATATCTTCGGTTGTAGTGCATCGATATGAAATATTATTATGTTGAATTAAAGGTAATTGAATGAACTATCGATCGTTGGAACATTTTGTTTTAAAACGAATACTGGTTCTGACGTCATTTACGAATCTATTGAACTTTTTCTTAATTTTTCGTCATTTTTTGAAGAAAAATGAGCGTGTGGTCAATATTTTTGGCAAGATAAAGCAATCCTAAAAATTATATTTTTATGGGTAATTAAAGCCTGCTAATAATAAACGAAAATAAGCACTTTTTAGTTTGAATCCGATGAAAATCACGAAAAATTTTAAATTTTTTGTGGAATGGCAATTTTTGTGTTTCTGTGGGTCAACTTTTTGAACCGTCTGGATTCCAATTTTTTCTAGGGCTTGGTTATTAATATATGAGAGACTCTCTATCAGAATTCTGTTAAACAAGTAAATAGAAGAATTTTGAAAGAATTTAATGTGTGGTAATATTCAAGCTCGTTTATCCAAATGACTAAAGACTTCTCATAACAATAATTTCAGGCTCAGTGGAGTAATGTCATCAAAAATTTGGGATTAAGAAATACGCATAATATTTACATGTGTCATACAGAATCGTAGATGTTGAGGATACGTTGTAAACTGCACGCTCCACAATGCCTTGATGCACACATCGAAAGCTAATGGTAGTGCAAAATGCGGAATTCGGGCACTAGCTTCACAAATGATGACTTAACCACCTATTTCGTCACGTTTTGTTCTACTAACAATTTATTTTACGTTAGTAAAACATCTAAAAGTTTATAATTTAACATTATATTGGATTCACATTGGCTTCTACGATGTACCGATTTTACTGTACTGGTTCATAAAACTTCAACACACTACAATATATTGTATAAAACCTCTAAGTGCAATCACAAAATACTCTACGTTTTTCAAATCACTCCATAGTTCAGATTTTGAAATTTTAAACATAAAATAGGTCTTGTTCGATATCCTACATAATGTCAAAACACGAACTGTTAGTTGCTCTAGGAAAGAACACAAATTAAAAGTTTTACAAATTGTTAATTCTATAATACTTGACGTATGTAGTATGACATATTTCTACGGATTCGTATAGTTTGTATTAACATTGTACAAAACCCAGTTAAGCAGCTAGCGTTTCAAAATACGAATTTTATAACGTAGGAGTTTAATTTACAACAAATTTTGTATCATAAGAGTGTAACTTTATGTAATACACTTGTAAATATTACACACAGTATTGCATACCAATCATTCAATGACTAATTTCATTAAGTCTGAAATTATTGTTTCAAAATTCTTTCTTTTACTTGTTTAACAGAATTATGACAGAGAGTCTCTCATATATATCTAAACAAGCCCTAGAAAAAATTGGAATCGAAACGGTTCAATATACTGACCCAGAGAAACACAAAAATCACCATTTTGCAAAAAAAAATGAATAACTTTCGCAATTTTCCTCGGATTCAAACTAGCAAGTGCTTATTTTCATTGGTTATTAGCAGGCTTCAACTTCCCATAAAAATATAATTTTTAGGATTGCTTTATCTTGCAGAAAATATTCTTCAAAAAAATGACGAAAAATTAAGAAAAATTTCAATAGATTCGTAAATGACGTCAGAACCAGTATTCACTTTAAAACAAAATGTTCCAACGATCGATAGTTCATTCAATTACCTTTAATACAACATAATAATATTTCATATCGATGCACTACAACCGAAGATATTTGGAGTTCTCTGAACGTACTTTTAATTTTAAATTTAATTTTTTTACTATAACTCGAAAACTGTTCTACTGTAAATTTTTTGGACCTCATTTTCGGATTCAGCACGCAATTTTACATCAGAAATGATGTTTGAATATTGAAGTTCAGATTTTTATTTTTATTTTGTAAACTATCATCCACTCTACCAAATATCCTATGCATCGACCTATCTTCAATTACCAATCCACAACTTTCAGAAGCAGTTCCGCTTCTCACTTCAGGTCAACACCAGATCAATCACATTTGATTGGCATGCTATCACCTCGCATCGACGGAATGACAGCACACACAGTCACCCCAAAACACGGCACCGATCCATAAATCATGATAAGCCCGAATATCAATACGCATCAATCCTCAGCATTCACTAACCGTAAATATTACCGGCACAATTGAGCGTGGGGTTAATAGAAAAATCCTTGGTCATAAATTCGTACTTATCAGCAGGGGAGCCGTGGAAAGGCCCATCGCCAAATAAATTCCTGTATTTCTCGTGATTGCCATCATCGCCGCCGGTAACGATCGCCATTACGCGATTGGTTCTTGTATATTATTAGACCCGCCGATCAAACCCGGTGGTTGTCCCGCTATATGGTTCCGATGATTGCGATAAGCGATGAGTTCTACTGCGGCTACGTTTGATGGCTGATGGCGGCGGCCTTTGATCGACACGCCGACAAACGGTTATCAGGCACGTATAAGGTAGTCGTATATGGATTAATTTTGTCACCTCTCTTATCACTGTCTCGTGTCGTCGTTCTTCTACGTTCTACGCTTTTTTTCCTCTGTTTTCGTACAGGTACATCTATAGGTAGGCAACTTCCCGTGGTTCCCTTTTCACCCGGATCTCGACATGCAAACCAAAAAAAAATGGCGCATTTTCCCTCGTTTTATCAGCTGCAAATAATAACATTTTTGCAAATAACCCAAAATCTGCAGGTTTGTTGTACCTAATTTGAATCCGGCACATGGACTGCACATGGGCGCTAAAATGTGGGAAAGTTAAGCAAATCGATAATCACCTCCGAACGCTACGGAAGGTGGGAAATCCTGCCCGAAGGTGGTAGATGAGCACAAAAGAACAACAAAGGACTATTAAATCAGGCAACTGTTTGAACAGAAAACAAAGGATGCGTAGTGAAGGGGTTATACCTACCTCGATTCCGCACGTTGTGTGTCTGTCATACGTAAATTTCCGTACTTGGTGACAGAGAAGGATACGCCAAGCAGTCAAGACAAGCAAACAACGGACACCGCCGATTTGTTATTTCTAATCGTTAGCTGTAATGGTATTTCCAGGTTTGACTGCGCCCCATCTGTGAAGGAGTCAATCTTTCGAGGAGAGTGTCAGGGAGTTCCCGGGATTGAAGAATGTTTACGTTGGATCTAAAAGTTAGAGTTTTTTGTTATTGTATGGCACATCAGCTGAAAGGGCTACCAGAATTACCATCAGAGACCGGGTGACGCTTCGGAAACTCCAGCGGGGAATTCAGCAGCTGTGGGACGGTAAAGACGATCTAATAATTAATTGTTATTCCTGTATATCAATGAAATGATAAATAACATATTCAAACGTCAATCCTACAGTGTTTTCCAGAAAACATTTTGCGTATCTGCTATTTGCAGTAAAAAATGGGCTTTAAGCACATTTTAGGTACATTAGAGCATAGAGAAGAGATTCTCTAACTTTTGGATTATGTAAATAATAACGATTGATTCAAATGATGTTTCGCAATATACAAAATATGGATCCCTTGACAATTTTTAGATATTTTTCTTCAAAAACGCTCAACGATGGTGACACTAACTTAGCGGCTACTGATGGTTCACTGGTTGGGCAACAATTTGCTTCTGCTGTGTTGTAAATGTATTTATCTTGGGTACTCCCGCGCAGAACGTTCCGTGACGTGCAGATTGTTTCCATTCAGGCCCGCGCCCAAGGGGGGGGGGGGGAGGAGGGTTGGGGGTTCAAACCGCCCCCCCCCCCGTCAGGGTATTGAATTACTTTTAAAAATTTATTAACTTCCTGTTCCTGAAAAAATATACTGCAAACCGTTTTGAAACATGAAATGTCATTTGAGTTTGGTCACTCTAGAAACATGTCAATGAAAAAAACAAGGACAAAACTTTGCGAGGGTGGCTGGAAAGGGATGTATGTCAAGTTGGACAGCTTCTCTGAAGGAGCATTTCACGTTTCGACAAGCTTCGATATTAGCAACAGTAGTGAGTAGACAGCAAATGTCGGTCAGCGGGCTAGCAACGGCAGCTAAGGAGGAAAAACGCAAAATTGGAGAAAATCGGGATATCGTTCTCTAGAGTAATTTTACCGCCGATGATTATTCCGTTAGAGTGGCAGCGAAATGGATCGCGAAAATGGGCCTCGGTATATAGTGAAATACCGCTGCCGAGAAGTTCTCAGTACCAGCTAGCAGATAAATAGGAACGACTAGCACAACGAAGGATAAGAAGCCCGGCGAAGGCATTGTTGTTTCTTGCTGTATGCAGAAGCCGTCTCCACTCCACTCGGTCCATTGCTGCTTGTCGCCAACCTCGCAGTCTTCGAAGGGTCCGAAGGTCGTCCTCTATCTGGTCGATCCACCGTGCTCGCTGTGCGCCCCATCTACTTGTTCCTGTAGGGTCGCCCTCAAAAACCATCTTCACCGGGTCGTTGTCCGACCTTCTTACGACGTGTCCAGCCCACCGTCCTATTTTTACAGTATGCGCGATGGATGGTTCTTTCAGCAGCTGATGCAACTCATGGCTCATTCGCCTGCGCCACGTTCTGTCTTCCATCTGCACGCCACCATAGATGGTACGCAACACCTTTCGTTCGTTCCAAGGGCTCGTTGGTCCTCCACGAGCATAGTCCAGGTCCCGTGGCCGTAGAGAACCACCGGTCTAATCAGCGTCTTGTAGATAATCAACTTCGTGCGGCGGCGAATTTTGTTCGACCGGAGCGTCTTCCGGAGTCCAAAGTAGGCACGATTTTCCGCCAAGATCCGTCTCTGAATTTCTCTGCTGGTATCATTGTCGGCAGTTACCAGTGAGCCCAAATACACGAATTCGTCGACCATCTCGATTTCGTCACCGTCAATCCGAACTCGGGATGGGAGGTTCACATTGTCGTCTCTAGAACCTCTTCCTCTCATGTATTTTGTCTTCGAAACGTTGATGGCAAGTCCAGTTCTGCTGGCTTCAGCTTTCAGTCTGATATACGTTTCCGACATCGCCTCAAAGTTCCGTGCCATTAGGTCAATGTCGTCGGCGAAGCCAAGCAGCTGGACAGCCTTCTTGAAGATCGTGCCACTCGTGTCTATCCCCGCTCTCCTTATTACACATTCTAACGCAACGTTGAACAGCAGGCACGATAGACCATCACCTTTCCGTAACCCTCTTCGAGATTCAAAGAGACTCGAGAGTGTCCCTGATACTCGAACAACACACTGATCTCGATCGATTGTGTCATACGCCGATTTGAAATCGATGAACAAATGATGTGTGGGCACGTTGTATTCGCGACACTTCTGCAGAACCTGCCGAATCGCGAATATTTGGTGCGTGGTGGCGCGAGAACCCATGAATCCTACTTGGCAGTGCCCCACGAACTCCCTTGCAAATGGTGACAATCGGCGGCAAAGAATTTGGGAGAGGACCTTGTAGGAGGTGCTGAGGAAGTGTGATCGCGCGGTAGTTGCAGCAATCCAACTTGTCGCCATTTTTGTAGAATGGGCAAACGACACCCTCCATCCACTCCTCCGGAAGAATCTCCTCCTTCCAAATTTTGGCGATTACCCAGTGCAGCCACTAGCCAATGTTTCACCACCGTATTTTAATAGCTCGCTAGGTAGTTGATCTACACCGGCAGCTTTGTTGCTTTTCACCAGACCGATCTCCTCCTGGAGATCAGGGGTCGGCAGCCTATCGTCTTCTGCGCGTGCTCCAAGATCCGTTGCCATACCGCCTTAGTCCTCTGCTACTTCACCGTTGATGTGCTCGTCATAGTACTGCTTCCGCCTCTCAATCACCTCACACTCGTTCGTAAGAAGGTTGCCGTCTAAGCCCCTGCACATATCGACTTGCGGAACGTAGCCTTAGCTCGAACTGTTCAGCTTTAGGTAGAACTTCCGTGTGTCGTTTACGCGGTACTGTTGCTCCATCGCTTCGCGATCTCGTTCCTCCTGTTGGCGCTTCTTTCTCCGGAGAACTGAGGTTTGCCTGTTCCGTGCTTGTTTGTATCGCTCCACATTCTGTCTCGTTCCATGATGCAGCATCCTCGCCCGTGCTGCATTCTTTTCCTCTATTAACTGCTTACATTCGTCATCGAACCAGTCGTTTCCTCGATTCGGAATCGCTGTACCTAGTGCCGCTATAGCAGTGCTTCCTATGGCGGAACGGATCTCCCTCCAACAATCTTCAAGAGTAGCTGCGCCCAGCTGTTCTTCCGTGGGTAGTGCTGCTTCCAGCCGCTGTGTGTAGTCTTGGGCAACCCCGGCGTCCCGAAGTTGCGCGATGTTGGGCCTTGGCGTCCGACTACGACGAGTGTTGTACACGGTCGAGAGTTTTGAGCGCATGCATACTGCAACTAGGTAATGGTCCGAATCTATATTCGCACTGCAGTAGGTACGAACGGTGGTGATATCAGAGAATAATCGCCCGTCGACTAGAACGTGATCGTTTTGGTTTTCGGTTCGTTGGTCAGGTGATCTCCAGGTGGCTTTGTGGATATCTTTGCGGGGGAAGAAGGTACTTCGGACTACCATGCCACGGGAGGCTGCGAAGTTCACGCTTCGCTGGCCGTTGTCATTCGATACGGTGTGCAAGCTGTTTGGCCGATTACCGGTCTGAACATTACCTCCCGTCCCACCTGAGCGTTCATATCACCGATGACGATTTTCACGTCCCGTTGCGAACAGCCATCGTACACCTCCTCCAGCTTCGCGTAGAACGCTTCCTTTTCATCGTCGGGTCTCCCATCGTGTGGGCAGTGTACGTTGATGATGCTGTAGTTGAAGAAACGGCCTTTGATCCTCAACTTATACATCCTTGCGTTGATCGGAGTCCATCCAATCACGCGTTGACGCATCCTACCCAGCACTACAAAGCCGGTTCCCAGCTCGTTGGTGGGGCCGCAGCTGTTAGAAAGTAGCCGCCCGATGCTCGCTTACCATACCTTTTGTCCTGTCAAGCAAGGTTCCTGCAGTGCTACGACTTCAAAGTTGCGTGGTTGGTGTTCGTCGTAGATTAACCTGTCGAAAGTTGGAAAGCAGAGTGACCTGCAGTTCCATGTTCCGAGTTTCCAATTGTAGTCCTTATTTCGTCGCGTAGGTCTTTGCGGATTGTTCCCATTCGTATTTTCTTCTGCATTGTTCGTAACGGTTAGTTTTCCAAGGCGGCTTGTTGGGCCTTCCCCAACCCCTGTCTTGCCAGAGGACCATCGTGTCAGCTCCGTTTAGAGTCCCACGCTGACACGTGGACGATACATCAGCCGCCCCTAACATGGAGAACAGACGCTGTTTTGAGCCGCCTCTGACATGGGGAACAGACGCTCGGATGGACTCACCCTTCGAAAAGAGGAGCCCCCTTCCATGTCAGCATACGACCACGGTCTCACCGGGGTTGGTTACCGTACATTGTACCAGGCCTCTGAAATAATCTTCAAAGTTTGAGGATTTCTTAAGGTTTGAGGGTTAAAAAATCAACACCCCTCCCCCCCTTGAGAATTTTCTGCGCACGGGCCTGTGTTCATTAGATTACTTTCAACAGCTTGCTAGTTCACACATGTCTCGATTGTGAACTCTTAACATCTTCTACTTTCAATTGAAGATCCGTTGAAGTACTAAATTCGTTTCACATTATACCTCGGATACCAAGATAATTTTAGCAAAAAAATCTGCACATAATACAACCATACTGATTATTTATTTCAGAAATAAACATTATTAAAAAAATACTCGAATTTACTGCGACATACGCCTATTGAAATCATTGACGCCACTCACTTTCCTCTTAGCTTTGAACAGCTTCCGTTTAACCAGTGCCTGGTTATTTTGTGCTGGACGAAAAGTTTTTGACGATTTGGTAAATTGGTTGTTTTGGTACAGTGATTCTCAACCTGGGGTCCGCGGACCCCTAGGAGGCCATGAAGTTGCTGGGGGTCCACGAAGAAAAATATTTTTCAGAGTGGATATTGAAATTTGAAGTCTTGTTTTCTAACTGACTATAAAAATTTTATATAATATAATGATATATTAATAGCATACAAACTCAATGTTTAACCGTGGGGGTCCGCAACAACCCAGAATGATTTCTAAGGGGTCTGTGATACGAAAATGGTTGAAATCCGCTGTTTTGGTACGTATTTGCCCTCTTGCGCATTGTAACAATCCGGAACGGATTTAGTATAGCAACAAAAAGTCAAATAGTGCCAAAACAAAGTGGGAGTATTGTGGTTTCTTAGGGCGATCATATCAGGCGAGTAACAACCCAGGACAATCGAGAGCGAACACTCACTCTTCCCCGTCAAATCTCTTTCCAGGTTTTCGGCAGTCATAAAGCAGTTCAGAGCTCATGTCTTCTATGAGAATTCGATCACCGAGAACTAATTCGGATTTAAACAAACGCTGTTCTTGTACAGCTTAATCGGCGAAGATTTCAAGCTATTGGAGAAATGGTTAGTGTTAAGTCATACCGGACCAAGTCACAAAACATCAAAAAATGAGATATTGATGGCACTGGATAAAGAATTTCGTCAGCTACATTCGACTTTTGCCAGATTTGAATTATGTAAGAATAATCAAGAGTTATGACAAAAATTAATTTGTAATCATAATGTAAAGGATGCTTTACTCAAACTATAAACTCGTTTTTTCTCGAAATTTATATTTTGTCACTTCATACGTACTAAATCTGCAACCCTTAATTGAGAATATGGGCAGAGATATTTTGAGACCGTCTTCGAAAGACTGGTGAGCACTAAACGTGCATTGGAGTAAATCGGAAACATCAACGGTCCCAAATATCACCCAGGGCTATTTCTGATGTAGAAGCAAAAGTAGGTGCTTGCGAATCTCCGTTGACAACCATTACCATTCGGTCTATAAGTAAGAATCGAAACAATTTAAAAAAAACTACCGTTGAATACAAATTTCGCCGTATTAGCGATTGTTATATCGTGGTTTACATAAAATTTTGGGAACTTATTTGACATGCAGATTCGAAGAACTGTTCATGTTTGAAGAAGGAGTCAACCCCTAAGGTTGGGTAAACCGCGCAAACGAGTGGATCACCAGTTTACTTGCGAAGGCTATTTGGTATACAAATTTAAAGAACAGCTCATGGGTGAAAGAATGAATCAACCCTTACGTTTCTGGCAAATATACACATATGCATTTGCCAGAAATAAGGGTTCAGACATGAGCAGTTCTTTGAATTTGTATACCAAATAGTGCTCGCAAGTAAACTGGTGATCCACTCGTTTGCCCAGTTTACTCAAACTTAGGGGTTGATTCCTGCTTTCAAACATGAGCAGATCTTTGAATCTATATACCAAATAGTCCTTGGATTTATCGCATAACCGTGACCAAGCATCCGAAGCCGTACAAAGCCGCTGAGGATCTGCCGGGCAAGGTTGCTATCGACCCGCCGTCGGAGGCGTCCTCTCACCAGCAAAACCTATGATCCACTTGCTTGCTCAGGTTACTCAAACATAGGGGCTATCAACTAGTTTAAGTCCGACAGAGCGTAGCGACATCGGACAGTATCATACTTAAAGCGATGTGGCGTAGCCACATTAGGCGCCAACGTTTAATATAAAAGATTTTAATGTATATTTTAAATTATGCCAAACGACCATTATTCCAAACGACCATTATGGCAAATGAACAGTATGCCAAACGAAAGCATATGTCACCTTCTGTTATGCCAAATGAACATTATGCCAAATGAATTTATACCAAATGAACTTCTGCCAAACGAACTTATGCCAAACGACATGCCCCCGACCGGAATGCGAATTTAGAAGTAATTTTACCTTTTACTAAAACACATCAACTTAGTAATTCGCAAGACCGTTTCGTTTAAATATCAGGTAGGGTAGTTCTAGATATAAAATTGAGATAGAGCTTGCCTGTCTGTAAAGAAATTGTAGAGTAACATATTTTAGACAAATTCGCTAAAGACATGCAAACTCTAACTTTGTAGTTCTTGCCATACACCAATGTATGTATTGGACAACTTGAAACTGATTTTGGGATGCATAATTTGTTCACAGAAAGAGTGTCCCAATTTAATTGCATCACGGAAAAAACGCTGCAAAAAATAACCCATTGGGTTTTTTTTGCTTGAAAATTTGGGTAGAAGTAGTTTAGGGTATATTGTTTACATGTTTATCGCTGTCCGTTTTTCGAAAACTGAAAAAATGGTGTCACCCGGAAAGCAACTTCGCGAACTGATTTTAGACTAGCACCTGGAAAACCCTCAAATCTCTCGTCGGAATATCGGAAAACAACTTGGAATCGGGCAGTCATCGATGAGTCGTGTCATTAAACCTTACTACCAAACTCTGAGCATCGAACGGAAATAGGAATGCTGTCAGAATGAATGTTCTATTAATTATCAGGATCACAAGCGTGTTGTGAAAGCATTTAAGCGAAATCCCCAGGGATGTGCCCAAAAAAGTTGAATCTGTCCAAGTCTTTCATTCAGAGAGCTAAGGACCGGGACGTACAAAATGCACAAGCCTCCATATCGTGATGAACGGCGAAAAACGGTGAAAATGTCGCGATGATGAGACTTACGTGAAGGCGCACTTCCACTAACGTCCGGGGCTACTGTCCCTCATCACCCAGCACAAATTTGATGTTCCGGTAGAAGTAAGGAAGCAGAAACTTTCAAAGTTTGCTAATAAATACATAATTTGGTTAGTGGCGGTGGTAAGGTATTTTCGTCCGCGTCCCTTATCACTAATTTTTATAAAGTGATTCATCAACAGTGCTAGCTTTGAAAATGATCTTCCTCGATTATGCAAATATTTTTTTCCTACCTTCTTTTAATGTAATTAATTAAGCAGTTTTCAATTCGTTATATTCTGAATTGCACATATTTTATCGTATTTAATTTTAAATGTTCTTTGATTTGATGGCATTGTAAGGAAACACGTATCCGCCGGTTGATTCCAATCGAGCTGACGTTTCTTTAGACTGAGCAAACTAATTTCTTTGTTTGTTTAGCGTTTATTTGGCCAACTAAGAAACTAATCCACTAGGTATTTAATGCGCGTGGGGAATACGCATGGTCTTGTCTGAGTGAAAGATGACTTTTGAATTATGTTTGAGCGTTGAGAATTGACAATTCGCAAGAACAATTTAAAACCAATTACCAATTTGCGGCAATCCTTTCAGCACGCGGAACTAATGTTTTATTGTCGTATTTAATGGTTTACTTTAAGTGCATTAAATCATCAATCAATTATATTGAGCTAAGAATAAGTACTTACTATTTGGAGATGGGGGGAGTTTGATTCGTGCATGATATTAATATCGTTTAGTAAAGCAGCATCGATATTTTTTCTGCTACGCGTTTTCATTGTAATATCGC
This sequence comes from Topomyia yanbarensis, assembly GCF_030247195.1. NCBI lineage: Eukaryota > Metazoa > Arthropoda > Insecta > Diptera > Culicidae > Topomyia > Topomyia yanbarensis. The sequence continues at coordinate 97,124,698 of NC_080671.1, read as the reverse complement.
AACGTTTACTCGAACGAGGTGGAAAATTTGAAGTTACGGGATCTCAATAAGCGTGTGATAATATCTATAAAGGACCATTTATAAATTCTTCGGCGCTATTAAGGAAAAGAGCTATGACAAATTGTGACATAAATGAGATGGGGAGCACGTCATGTGCTTTGACGCATTCGGCCGTTTTACGCACGATTGTGCCATGTATATATAAGAAATTCCATAGAACATGGACACTTTTGCATGTAGCGGCAGTAGCTCCTACAAAAAAAGGGAAAAACTGAAATCATTCGGTTCGTATTAGTCCAAGGAGATAAAGATCGTGGTAATATGAGAGAGAGAGAGTTAGCTAGTATTAGGCAATCTTTGCATGACATAATTTATGAATGGTCCACAATACCCATTTTCCAATTCGCTGAGATTTATACAGACTAACGTATCTCTTAAAACTCATTGTTTATGGTCCATTTTATATTGTCGACAACACTCGTGACAGCCGGCTGTCCGGAGTTCAAGTTGTTTTCAATGAAACAAACTCTCGATAAATGGTACCCAGAGTTTAACCGCCTTAACATTTAGAACATTTACGTATCCTACAGTCAATAAACTCAAATATATTCTCAGTCGCATAGCTTGCTTGAGGTGAATCCTGACTAAAACCCACCCACTACCTAATCCGTGTTACTTATGGGAGTGTCACTGAATCGGGGCCTTCCGTTAAGTAAGTCCCACATCACCATTTTCTTTCTCATTTCCCAAGTTACGGTAAAGATGGTCGTAGTCCGCAATGGTGGTTCTCAGGCGAAATTCTCGCTTGGACTGGATCAATTGCCTCAAGTAGTCTGGCTGGAAATGAGAGTCATCAGTCTGCAATCTACGAAGTATACCGTGCTTACGCAACGCAACGCAACACAAATACATAATTTGGCAAGCGATCTACTCATGTGACAAACGGAATGTACCGTGCGTGACTACCGGGATTGCAAACGAGGAGATCTACCTCAAGCGGTGTCTACAGAAGCGTCTGCTTCCTTTGTTGAAGCAACACGAGGGCCCTACGATCTTCTGGCCGGATCTAGATTCGTGCAACTATTCAAATGTTGTCCTGAAGTGGTACGAATCCAACAGGGTCACTTTTGTACCCAAGGACATGTACCCCCCCCAACGCACCGGAACTAAGGCGCATTGAAAAATACTGGACAAAAATGAAGTAGGCACTACGGAAGCAACCCCAAGAAGGTCAAATCTGAGGAAGATATAAAGAAAAAGTGGGTTTCCGTACAGACGAAGCTGCAGCCAGATGCTGAACAGAACCTGATGAGTGGAGTTGAGCGTAAGGTGCAAGCGTACGGTTATGGTATTCATGTTGAATGAAATAAATATGCCAAAAGCTTAGGGTTATATTTTATTGTCTGAAAGTTTGAAAAGGATCGGTCCAGTAGGTAATTTCTACAGCTTTTTTCGGTGATGCATTCGCGGTTTCTAGAAATAGCTATATGATATTTCATGCTCAGGGATATCTTCTAAATATCGCAAACACTCAAGATAGATGATATATCATGCACTAAGAATTATGAACCATGAATCACGAATACATGAAAAATACTTTATGATTTTGTGAAAAATTTTACGGGCACACATGGTCAGGAGTGGCGTTTACACTAGAAATTATGAACCAGTTCATGTTTCCATAGTTAAAATTTCATTATTTCATAAACTATTTCACGAGCACAAACGGTGAGTGGTGACTAATGTACTAGGACTTATGAACCAGTTTACGAATCCATAAAAAACATTTGATGATTTTGAAAACTATTTCACGAGCATGAATGGTGAGCCATGACTAATTCGCTAGGAATCATAATCACGAGCACGGATATTGAATCGCGACTAATAATAGGAAGTGTTAACTAGTTCACGATGATTGATAGGATCTATGAATAATATTCCGAGTTTCGTGAAATACTTCACGAGAAAATATATTCTGATTTTGTGAACCAATCCACAATCACAAAAACCAGATCATGCTCAAGATATAATAAATCATGAATCAATTCAACCTTTTATTTCATGAATAATGTTCATAAAGTGACGAACTAGTTCACGTACAGAAAATCGATTTGGTAATGACATTGCGGAAACCGCGACTGAAGTTCATAAAACAAAAACAAATATCTCCACTGTTAAAAGTGTTGTGTAGGCGTTACTGACTGAAAGGAAATTGAACAACATTATAAAACACGTGATTTTTGTTAATCGGCCTGTTTTCGTAACGTAAAATCATGAATATTCCAGAATTCATGGAACTTTATTAACGATTTTGAGAACAATATTTCCGTGTAAAGCCGAGTAATTAATCAAATAATGTCGCACCCTATCCAATGGGATGAATAGTGGACCATCATTCCCATGTAGGAAATGATTGTCTATCGCGTGTAACTATTGCATTTCCTTTTGGAAAGGACCTCTCAAAATCTCAAATCTTTGTGTGGTCACCACCACGCTAAGGAACTGATAAAAACATACCATAAAAGTCACGTTGCGGACATAAACCAACAGAACAAGATTATTATCATTATCTGCACGAAGGCGTTGCTGTCGATATCCCAATGGGTAGGACCGACGTGCAAACGACTGGGCACAACCTTCGGCCGAAAAACCGCCGCGAAGGTATCCTTATCGAAAAACTAACAATTTTCCAACTTCTTTGTCGGCGGCGGAACTTCAAAGTTCCCCGAACGGGGAGTGCGCTACTCACGAGAGGCAACAAAAAAAAATAAAGATAGCTCTCTTTTTCGGTTTGACACCTTACGCTATAAATTTGTTTAATAGCGCAAAAAGCGATCCTCAACCGATCGGAAGATCTGAAGCGCAGATAAGGACTCACGTAGCTCCGCCCTCGCAGTACGATTTCCCATCCGGTTATCATAATTGCAGGGCTTTTGTCCTATAATGCCACGGCAGGCACGACCGCAAAGCGAAACAAAGATCTTCAGCAAAGAAAATACACACATACACATAATCAAATATATCAATTATTGTTTGTTTGAACAAGACTCGAGAGTAGAGAGGTCGGTGAGTGTTCGAAGCAAGATAAAAAAACGCAAAGTTTTTATTGATACATGGTTTACGACCGATCGTGGGGGCGGCAAATGGGTCTTTGATCTTCCCTTTAAGTCTAGATGCCAAAAATCGTCATCGGATGTTAGTCGAATAGAAACAAAAAACAACAAATCGAGCGTATAGTGTAAAGCAGAACGTGCAAGTAAGTGCGTTGAGGGTGTTCTAAAACTGCGCACAGATGACGGACCCAGGACTTCGAACACAAGGGACCGGTCGATTGTAGCGAACGATAGGACAAGTGTAAATACGTACATATATTCACTGACCTGTAGTGGATGCTGTGTAGCAAATCTGTGCCGATCGGATGGTGGCGTGTGGCACGAATGTGGCTTCGAAAAAAAAATTAACCTTTGCTAGATAAAGTGTTTTCATATCAGGAGATGTCACAAATTAAAAATTGCTGAGTTAAAAAAGTTCACAACTTAAAGGAAAGTAGTGTCATTTTGAAGAATTCACGGAAAACAATTATGTCAATCAAAATTAAGTTAGTCCATAAGCGAATAAGTATAAAGCTTTGCCAAAAATAATAAATCTACCCTCTACATGCTGAGAAATCGCCTCCTGCTAGAATCACACGAGACTGCGCCAGCCAGTCTCTCCGGTTTCAAAAGTAAACTATCGATCTATACCCAGCGTGTGATCCCGTTCCCATCATAAATATCAGCCAAAGCAACAACATCCCGGCAGTGAAGGAATAAGCATGTTTACATTCGACATATTGTTGTGGGCTACAGCTAGTCTAGAGCGCCGTGAAACTACACCGAATCTCCTGCGACCGATACTTGAAGTTAGAAAAAAGAAAGTGAATGTGACACCTCGCAGTAACATATTGTTTCATATGTCACTGTATCGACTTTCCTCGGTGTAAGAAATCGCGCCTTGAAAGCAGTACATACACTGCTTCTTCCAACGAGTAAAAGGTTGTCACTGGCAGGAGTAGCATCTGACATGCATCTTTAACGCCGAACAGGAAAAGAGGATTCTCGACGCAATTTATGACTATTAGAAGTTACTTATCGCAGTGTTCGATTTTTTTTCCTTTTCGTCCCGAGCCGGCGCTCTGTTTTTTCTCTGCTACCACATGATAATAGAACAAGTGTTTTCAGTGTTACACTTCGACGTGATAAATGGTGGGTTTTTCATTGGAATCCTTTCCGAGGCGGATTTTATGATAATTGGTCCTTCGAGAGTTTTGTTTTTTTTTTTTTTTCATTTCAAATTTTATCGTGTTACTGACAGAGACTAATCAATAAGCGTTGGAAGAGATTGAGGTTCCCGCTGGCAGTGATGACAAGTCAAACGAATTGAACCGCACATAATTGGAGGTGCCGAAACATTGAATAATATTCCTTCGAGGTGTTAATAGCACGTTTTGTTGTAATTTTAAGTGCAGAACAATTTAGTATGTTTGTTAAATTATCATTATTTTAATCAAACGAAGCAAATCGAAGCATGCCAGGTACTTGCATCAAAACCGCCTTGACGTATGTTTCAACGTCAGACAATGTTGTGTATAAAAACTTACGCGTTCTTACTGTAGCCATTATGTTTTGCTTGTCATTTACATTGGGTACCACTGTAACCTTGTGCAACGTTGTCAGCTCGGCTTCCATTGCCTGGCTCTTCGCACTGTTATGTGTGATATACCCAATTTGATTTACATTTCTTATAACAGAAATGTATAGAATTCGCTCAATCTTTCAAGAACTTTTCCGAGGACCGTAGGGCCCACCCAGGCCCGATGAGAGGGGAGAGGATCAGCCGGGCCAATTACCCCGGTGCCAGGGGCCCGCATTTTTTACCAAAAGGAAAACTGAATTGCCGGAAGATGTAATTTCTTTGCATTCATTCGCCGTATTAAAGGGCGAACACGAAATTATTGCGACACCGAAAATGTCATGCCAATTTTCTTATAATGTTTAAAATCAAACCAAAATTTTAGGGTAGTTTAATACATATATTTACTTCAAAAATCAAAAGAAAAGTTAATCGATGGAGCCTTGAGTGTAAAATTGAACGCATTTTCGCTTGATGCCCTCCATCAAAGTCTTTACAGTGTCATCCGGTACCAGTTTCTCAGTTTTTTTTCCTTTTTCTTAACATGTCCTTCTCGTCTTTGGCTGTCTCCTTGCTCTACCGAAGTTCCCGCTTCATCATTGCCCAGTACTGCTCCACCGGGCGCAGCTCCGGACAGTTTAGCGGATTCATGTCCTTTGGAACAAAATGGACAGAATTGGCCTCATACCACTTCAGGCCACTTTTAGAATAGTGGCATGATGCCAAATCTGGCCAAAATAGCGGAGCTTCGTCGTGCTGCTGCAAGAACGGCAAAAGGCGCTTCTCGAGGCACTCAGATTTGTAGATCTCGCCATTTACTGTGCCCTTTGTCACGAAAGGCTCGCTCCTCAATCCGCTAAAGGCAGATGGCCTGCCAAATGAGATATTTGGAGGCGAACTTAAAACTTGCTCTTGCCGATGAAAAACTCCAACCCCGGAATTTGCTTAAAATCGGCTTTTATATACGTTTCGTCGTCCATCACACAGCAGCCATATTTTGTCAGCATCTTCTCGTAGAGCTTCCGTGCCCGAGGTTTAGCCATCGATTGTTGCAGCTCATCGCGGTTTGGGAAGTTCTGTACCTTGTATGTATGTAGTCCAGCTCTCTTCTTTGCATTCTGGACGTAGCTCTGCGACATGCCGATCTTTTTAGCTAAATCACGGCTTGAGACGTTGGGATTTGCTTTCATCATCCGCTTCACCTTTCCCTCCGTCTTTTTGTTCTCCGGTCCCGGTTTTCTTCCAGCTCCTTTGCCGTGGTCCAACGTCAACCGCTCCTGGAACCGCTTCAGCACTCTGGAGACGGTTGAATGGTGAATGTTCAACATTTTCCCCAACTGCCGGTGCGACAGGTCAGGAAATTCCAGGTGTTTGGAAAGAATTTGTTCTCTCGACTCGCGTTGGTTCACCTCCATTTTCGTTGAATCGAAAAACATGACTTTGAGTTTTACAGCATTTAAACAATACACATCAATGAGAAAGTGTGCATAATTTGGTTGATTTTTACCCAATGGTAAAAAAGTTATGCCCTGTTGAATGTGTCGCAATAATTTCGTGTTCGCCCTTTAAATTGTTATATGATAGCGGGAATAAAATTGAAAATCATTTTAATTTATTAACTTTAACTTTATTGGATATATGACGTTTGTTAAAATAAACGTTCTTAAGAGTGTTGTCTAGTTTATGTACAAAGTAAAAAAAACTTGCTTGCATCAAAATATATAGATGCCCATTCAAGCCGTTCGTTTCTTTGCTGGTGGCACCGGTTGTTGGCTTGGAGATACTGGGCGCAATCGCTGTTGGAATATTTGTTCCTGTCAGATCCATAGATATTGGTTTTGTGGTCGTTTGTGGTTTGGCATAAGATAACGGTATAGTAGGCAGACTTTTCTGAGGTGCTTCTGCACAATACAGGTATACCTCGATTTAACATACATTTTCTGATTCAATCATGTACGTTAAATCAAATTTTATGTAAAATCGAAACACAAAAGAAGTATTTGTTTTCGAATAGAATTAATTTTTTTATTCATCACACGAAATATTTACGAGGATATCACTGACTGTATTCACCTAACAGTGACATAGAAGCCACATATTCACAATTTAAAAAAACAACCAAATCGAGCCATTGTAGCGCTATAGTTCTCTTTAAGGAAAAATTTGGATTAAATAATTTTGTGCACGACAGATGCAATACCTCAGTTCAAAAGTCGAACTCATCAGAATGAATAAGACATTTTAATTACAATACAAAAATATTAAAAAAAAAATTTTAATCCTTATGTACGACGAGGAGGTGGAATTCACTAGAATGTTGATGCACTATTATCGATCTCCAAAATAGCCGTGTAGCATGTGATGTCTAAAGCCAAGAATTGATCCACTGGTTTCCTGTTCCCACGTTGTAACAGGCGACAAAGACGGAAATCTTCTTTTCATTTTTTTGGATCTATCTCCTTTTTTTACACATTTTATTATCTTATTATTTATTGAATCTATACTAGATTTCTATTTAAACGTGAACATTTATTATGGTAGTCCTGGAGGCCATGTAACCAGAGTCTTCGATCATCTTAAATCGTACGCAAATGCCAGTACAGTTTATTCGAATCCCAATCTCTACTAACGACCATTCTCTACCCGTTGCAGTTGTTCAGAGTAATATGTACAGGTATACAGAATACGCAGTAATATATGAAGAATATAATCACAATCAGTGTCGGACTAACATTGCTTTTGTGTGCTTCCTCTGTTTAGATTAAGTAATGACTGGCACAGGCATTGATAAATAAACACCGCGAGCTTACCAGGAGTCGTACATAGAAAGAAAACTTGTATCTTCTATCATTATCGTCTATTGCATTTTTTTTTGCAAGAGGAATCGATCCATGATGTTTTTTTTTGAAAAATGTTCACATCGCACTGAGAAATTCACCTGTTCAATGCAGCCTGACAAAAGATATTATCTTTAGCTTACGTTCTTTCAAGCTCTAGTTGGGTGCGTTAACATCGAGGAACTATCATGACTTCATTACAAATTTCCAACAGTTTCGTAATAACTGCTACAGCCCCAATGCCTATTAGTGGGACTCAGCGTCCGCCAATATCTCGTCACCGCCCTATACCTTCCATCAATCATATCTTTCCAGTTATCTATTTTTAGCTTACACATAAAAACCCATAAAACTATTATCAGGAAATAACTTGAACCACAAATTCGTGTATTCATTTTGCTGTGCGGTATCAAAATAAGAATGTTTTTGTATCTCAGAATCTTAAACATAATCTAGCGAAAAACGAAAATAAATTATGTTTCTTTAAGCATTGGAAGTGGATCATAGAATCAAAATGATATTGATTCTTAACATTTCGTTTTAGTAACACTGACATTAAAATTTTTTTGCATGTATGTTAAATCGAGGTAAAAATTACGTTAAATCGAAATATGTTAAATCGAGGGTATGTTAAATCGTGAGTATGTTAAATCGAGGTGGTATACCTGTATTTTCCATGGTGCAGCGCATTTTGGAAGAATTTGCATATGTGAATCTGCCAAGCCGGGTGGTGTCCGGCGGACTAAAATAATGTTGTTTTAGGTTATTTAGTGGGATGCATCCTTTTGAAAATTATGGGTCGTTTTTACGACGCTGCACATAAGGCTTTTTTTCAGCAAAGTAGCACTTATGATGAATATTGAATTTCTCAACAAAATGAGCACCGGACTATCTATTGCTATGGTAAATGGTACTACTGAATTTAAAGGAAGTGTAAGGGAAAACATTTGCGGTAAACTTTAGTTTATATTAAAAACATTGGCTGAAAGTGGTTAAAACCAATGAATAGCATGTTACTTAAGAATAACTAAGCAATGAATCTTGCGTCGTTTTTGCAAGGCACCTATGAACAGCCGAAGTAGTTTTGAAATATTTGACGCATATGTCCTTGCAATTTAAAAGAGCTCAAACGTTTCATAATATGATCAGGAAAATTTTACGACTTTTTGTAAAACCCTTGCTATTTTAATAAATACTAAATTTGTGACAATTTGATACATAGAGGGAGGGGGAGTCATGTTTGGGCAATTTTCGCGTTTCGTAATATATGAATGGTTCCTTGCTTGTATTCTGATTTCAGATGTGTATGAGTGGTGAAAGACTGACTTAATCCACCTGGCACTAGGATGGGACCTTTCTTGTACGTGTCACTGTCTGTATTATATAAATATGATGTTATATATTTGACAGGAGACCATAAAGAGAGAGAGAGAGAGAGAGAGAGAGAAAGAAACTCATTGCTTTACCCAAGATTGTGTGAATGAACTTAGTACGGGTTTCTGAGTTGTGCCGATATATCTAGATGAAATCTTACACCCTAGTTTTGATTAGAATGAGAGGAAGCATAGAATTGAGATATAGTCTCTTTTTTCACTTTCTATCAATAGTCATTGCGATTAAATACAATAAACGTGGTTTGCTGATTTAAGTGCCACTTGTCATATTAGACATCGACTAGTTATTCCAGTTCTTGATTGCTTTCATCTGCTCCAGGCAACCGGAATCTTAATTAACTCATCGCCTACAAAAATTTAGATTCAAAGAGAAGAAATCGAATCCTATTCGAGTCACATCAGGAGTCCCTCAAGACTCTCATCTGGGCCCTCTTTTGCTCGTTTTGTTCGCGAACGACATTTCATCCATTCTTAAAAACAAAAGTTCTTATCTATACGGACGACATGAAGTGCTTTTAAGAAATAAGGTAAATAAAGTATTTTTATAAATAAAGAAAATTAAGACGCACACGAATAGCTCTTGTATAAGATTCCGCATTTTATTCAAATGATCGCGTGGTAAAATTAGCACCAACACGATGAAAACCACGTATAATTCGTCGTGTAATAAAAAAGTAAACGTTACCGATTCATTCAAATATAAGCAATGCTCCTTATTTACAGTCGACTATCCGTAGTTAAAGTTGCTTATTTGGCCATTCGTATTAATACAACAAATGATAAATTTCCCAAATTCTCGGCAGCCGGCTGCCCAGAGCAATTTTTACATGATAACGCTATTGGCACACTTACTAACAACTCTCCCCTTCCTGTGATACACGTGGAGATGCAGAGGATTCCTCGGTCTCTAGCAGCGACATGTATCGGGCTAACATTCCTTTCTTTCCCAGAAGATCTGCATGCGGACGTGGCCGGTGTCGGTATTGATCAACATGCAGGGATCAATATAGATTGCACAATGTGGCTCATCGTGTTATTCCCAAGCATGTTGTTCCAATGAACATTTTGCAATCTCAATTGGTTCTGGTCAATAACGGAGTAGCAACTACGGGCGATCTCTTATGCTTATGCTTATGCTTATATGAATCTTGCACTAACATTGGGTCACTTTTCATTAAACATGTCTTTGGGAATAATTTGAAGACAACGTTGATTTCATTTTTGCAAAGATTGAATTGAGGCGAAAAATAACGAGATACTTGAAAAGCATGTTTTTCCATACGAATTCCCACATAAATTTCGAAAGCAATGCGCCACGCCGAGTAATAACCGATCAACCCCAATTTTTGCTCAGTTTTTGTGGCCTAGTTTACGTGTGTCCATACAAGTGTGCCCCACCCTAATGCTTATTTCAGATATATGTCACATTTTTAATTTTGATTCGATTTGAGCACAACTGGTTTCATTTCAAAGAGAATTTAAAAAAAACTTTTCACATTTTAACCGAAATTTATTTGAGCCATGATTTATATTTACATATCTATTTTAAGTGGTTTAATAACAAATTTCTTTTTCACAAATATATCCTGTACAATCAGGTGAAACAGTTCAGAACGGTCACATATTATACATGCAATATTAACAATCAATTTATGCAGTATGAAAAATAACCCTCGTTCTTTTCTATTTAATCACATTGCCACTACTCGACTGCCACACTTTATTACGACGACAAACTTGTTTAGGTTTTTATTTTTTGGCTTTGAAACGGTAAATCAAATTCGTGCTCTACAGTGGTGTAACCCCTTAACATATACTAAGCTAAATTTCTCCGCAGTGGAGAAAATTTTCGTAAAAACTATTTTTTCTCCATTAAGGAGAAAATTGTTTAAAACCATTTTTGCACATGAAAAGCACAAAAACTTTAAAACTTAATTAGTTATGAAATTTTTCGTTTGGATTTCATCTCGTCAGTCTTCTTGTGGGACATGATGACTAAAGGTTTGTTCAGAAACACAAATAGTTTTCGTTTTTTTTGGCACAAGCGTCAATCCGGCACTAACTTAGTGCTGTCACTCAGTTAGTGTCGGATTCTGATGAGACGAAGTCGAAACACATATTCCATAACTAGTTTAACTTAACCCTTGAACGTTGCACTGGGGTACAAATGTACCCTACGCCTTCCTTGGAGCCGTGTGAAGACGAGAATTCGGCATTTATTGTCCTGGGACCTTAACCATAATTCAATTCAGAGTTTCTAGTAGGAGTAGGAAAAGGTGGTATAGCCAGTTTGCTTATAGCCTTCGTGAAAGAAGGTGTCAAAGTTGGCGTGGGGTACATTTGTACCCAAGTGTGCGGTTGCCGTTAGCGTTTCGTCAGGTTTCGTGCTGTCAGTGGAAATGTGATTCGTGACAATACCAGTTTAAATACTGATTGTTTTACTACGTGAGTAACAATTAGTATTATAAAATCGTTTTCAATCATTTATTCAACTAATTTAATTTAATTTTGAAGGAGAAAAAATCGTTCTCATATTTACTGATTTTTATTGTTTTATTGTTTATTTTTTATAGTTTTTCAAAACAATGGCTCCCAAGTATAATTTGCGCACAGTAACTGCTGTAACAGTAATACTACGTTCACACTACGAGTTAAAATATGTTTTAACGCTATCTTGAAGACATTTTTCTTGTTCATAATTGTTATAACATGTTTTAACTCTGTAGTGTGAACATAGTATAACGTTGCGTGTTACCAATGTATTAATATTTTTTCATTTCAATTTCCACCCCAATTCATGGTATTTTCCAAAACCCGATTTTTAAACTTTCACTCTTCCAAATAATTGCGCTTTTTTTTCAAAAATATCAAAATTCCATTCCATACTATTTTTAGACCATGCTTTAAACTTTTAAAATCATTTGATTATTTTCAAATCGGTTGAAAATTTGCAAAGTTATAGTAATTTTTGTGAAAAGCCGCAATTTTTCCACTTTTTTTGTTCAATCCTATTTATGTATCATTGATTCAATAAATTCCGTACTTTTACTTATACATCTGTTTTCGCAATTAAAAACAAAGAAAATGATGTATTATATATTTCTTTTGTTTGCATTTTTACCTGCAAAAATTACGATCAAAGTGTGGGGTACATTTGTACCCCAGTGCAACGTTCTAGGGTGGAAAACGCAAGTGCAACGTTCTAGGGTTAACATGTGATTTTCAACCAGATTAAGCAGTATATCGTCGCTGTAGTGCTATCTTATGACAAGCGCCATTTAGCACATTTCGAGAAAAACGATTTTTAAAGTTTGAGATTGAATATCTTGAAACTTATAAATTGTATAAACAATCTAAAGAAGACAATTGATGCTTCTATCTATTCTGCATTAATCTCTCAAATATTACGAAGGTCGGTTGACTATGTTGCGAGTTTTTACTATGAATGTAAACAAAAGTCGCACTCACACGTGTCATAGGCGTGTATTGATGACAAATTTTGTATGACGTGTCATAATCGTGCATAGAAAATTTTCCATGGAAAAAAATCATCAATTTTTAACTTTTATACATATCTTTGCGTTCATATGATCTATAACCAATCAGTGAAATGCATTTTGAAGGAAATGAGTCAGGGAATCTAGAAAAAATTGTTATTTTAGGTTACAGTGTTGCCAAATATCCTTTATTTCCAGTTTAAAAGTAAAACTGTGTTTTTCTCACAACTCGTGTAATTTTCTTTTGAAAATGTTTATGCCATTGTGTTCCTCAGACATTTTCACACATAAAATCATCTAAAACTTCAATATAACTTGAGAAAATCCCTAGATACAGTGATTTGAAGCAGCACAATCACAATTTCTCATCATGTTCCTCGCTATATCTAAGTAACCAAGTAGAATTTCAAAATTCTGAAAACGCCACTTTGTAGAGATTTTTCAAACAAGCAATGTGGCATATCTAACTCAGTTTACCCCAAATGGCGTTTGTCATAAGATAGCACAACAGCGACGATATATGATTTTGTCCGACTTTTGTTCGCAGACAAAAGCTGTGTAAGTAAAAGTACGGAATTTATTGAATCAATGATAAATAAATTGGCTTGAACAAAAAAAAGTGGAAAAATTGCAGTTTTGACTTTTTTCACAAAAATTACTATAACTTTGCAAATTTTCAACCGATTTGGAAAAAATCAAATGATTTTAAAAGTTAAAAGCATGGTCTAGAAACAATATGGGATGGAATTTTGATATTTTTGGGAGTTTGGTTCATGGTTAAGAACCTCTCGGGGGATGATAGACTGTCATATTTAGAGAAAAAATTGTTGTACACATATCATCAAATCTCAACCGTTACAGAATTATTGAACATTTTGTGTAAAAAAATTATTTTTCTTAAAATACCTCAAACTTTAAAAGTATACTTTGTATTTCAAATACTTTGGTTCCATTCGAAAGGTTAAAAAATTTCCTATTGAATGGTGTTCTCATATCTTTCAGTTAATTAGTTTTAACTACCGTTTAGCTGTAAAGTAGTTAAAAGTTAGTGTTTTTAAGGAGGTTTTTGCGAATTTTCTCAAAATAATGAAGCATGATTATAGCAATATCTATTATCCAAAAGTTGGGTTTTAGGACGATTCATAATTTGTTCTTGAACGTCATATTCCTAACTCTTCTCATTTCTTTGTAATTTCATTACTATACTTTTCCTGCAACCGACTTGCAAGTGCTTAAAAGACTCTAATCTAAAAAATATGCTTTATATCGTTATTTCCAAGGTTTCCTTGGAAAGCTGAGAAAATTTCCTATCGGTGTATGTACAAATATCTTTTAGTTAAGGGTATTGAATGATTTTTTACTAATAAAATAACTCGAAATTTGCGTTTTTGAGGAGTTTTGTAATTATACTAATTAGTAATCAACAAAATTTATCATTACTATTTTTTATTTGTTCCCCTTAACGTTCTTTATAACTTTTTATTTGACACTTTGTCTGTATCTCTTTTCATTTCGCTGCTATTTAATAGTTAACACAGCATGACTTCGCCACAAATGTAGTGGGTTCGAAGTCGCTATTTTTGCATATGAAACGATGTGATAAAAACGATTTAGCGTCGAAACCAAAAAAGATAATTGAATGGAGTCAAAGAAACAATTGTAGAACTTGCTGAGATGCATTATTTCCATGATAATAACAGTGATGTTTATTATTTACTATTTTAAGAAAATTAACGAAAATCATAATAATAACACTAACTTTAAACTAATTTACTTCTAAAAGAAAACTAAATTCACTTAACAGAAAGGTATTAATACATATTTTTTCTCTGTAAAATTTCACTGGCTTTCGAATAAAAAGAAAAAAGTGCAATAAGTGGCATACTTTTTCAATTAGAGCTGGTATTAGTGAAAACGATGTAAAAATATTCAAGTTGAATAACCCAAACACGTGAAAATAAGAAAAGGTAAGTGCATCATGTCAAAGAACGAATTATGCAGCTCTTCAAAACAAATAATCTGGATTATTAAAATGATGAGGTTAACTATAAGGATTTTCAAGAAATGAACGAAAAATCGATTAAAATTGTTAAATTTTCAATGAATTTCTTTGAAAAGGTTACTTAAACTCATTAGCCGAAGCATGTGAGGGCATCACTCAATGGAAATTTTTCTCACATTTCCAATGAACCTAAAATATTTGAAATACAAAGTATACTTTTTGAGTTAGAGGTATTTTTAGACAAATAAGTTTTTAACACAAAAAGTTCACTAACTTTATAACGGTTGAGATTTGATGGTATGTGTAGAACGGTTTTTTTCTCCAAATATGACAGCCAATCACCCCTCGAGAGGCTCTTAACCATGAACCAAACACCCTGTATTTGGCTCTAACTAGCAACTAGAATTTATGTAAGCAGTATTCTCATTCTCGTAGTAAGATCACAGAAATCTAGAAAATTTGCATTCATAACCGAAAAGAAATGCAATGAACGTCTAATAACAAGATTATATAAAATCTAGCCAAGTTTAAAAACCCACTTTACCATCCTACCAACACTCAAACGGACACTACCTGCTCAGTCCCGCAGCGTATTTCCAAAGGTTAGCAAGTTCTAAAATACGTGAATAAATGTACGCTAAATTGAAGGAAGTTCCCGACACCCTTTTTTAATGGCGTTGCAAATTTAGATTTTATAACTCTTTCAAGGAACCTATGCAAAACCCTTGCAAAAATTCTACTTTCATGCGAAAATTGCAAGGCTAGGATTTATCATCATTGCAAATGCAAACATTTTATTGAAAACTTTACGATATTTTGCCAGCTAAGGGTAAACAAGGAAAGGATTTGTTTTGGACTTTGCCAAAGGATTAAACAAATTCTATCCACCCCTTTTTTCTGCCGCTGCTGCGCTGTTTCGCTCTGAGGGTTAAAACGGCTATCCCTTTCTCGCCTACGCCCAGTCAGGGCAGTCTGCCTGCTGAAGCAAAGAGACATTTGCCTAATATTTACTAAACATTACCCCTTCGTAAAACAATGGAACCCCGAATAGGAACGGGTTTTCTCTTCGCCCTTTGCCCATTATAGCAGTCTATAAAATGGGACAATTTTGTCACCGTTTCTGCTGTGTTAAGCCTTTTCCACTGATATAAATTTTTGCCGTGTTGTGATTGGCTCGGTGGGTTCAATTTCGATTTACAACTGTATACTAGTGTTGCTCTTTGTTCGTGAGGAACGGGTAAAAGTTTCGAATTCTTCACTTTTAGCTGTTGAAGCTAAGAACTCGGCAAGGGTTGTCACCGATCAACAGGATTTTAATGATTTCGCCATAAAATGATTTAACCAGTTCCCGATACCGGAGTTGCTAAGCTAAGGATGAGAAAGACTTCGGGACGAATTATTACGGGTGATTCTTGGAAAATTCGTGTTTGTTTTTACAACTGATTAGTTGCAGCCCAGAATTCAATTACCAAAGGGGTGTACTGTTTTGCTGTACGGTAACTTTTGTAGATTTGGAAAAAGGGTTTTTTTCGGAAACCAGTTATGATACGGTAAAGAGTTGTGCGTTTCGAATTCTTTTATGGGTGTCGTGGCTATGCGTTAATAAACGGAACTTACACAACATGCTGGGGACAGTATTTTTTACAGCGATGGTTCATAATAATCGGTGTTGTTAGATTTTTATGTTGAGAAGCAGCAACATTATCATGGGTAAAGCCTTGACTATGTTGTCACAAGCCATTTCTCCAACGATGTATTTGTGGCTGGAAAATTTATGCATCGAAAATTTGCTTGAACATAAATTTCGGAGTTCACTGCATAACGATTTTTTTGATTAACAATACAGTCGAAAAAGAATTTCGTATTTAGATCTTCGTTAAAAAGGATTAGTAATTATATTGAAAATGACTATTAACATGTTTCTTGGACCCTCATAACCAGCGCGAGTGTTTGAAATTCACCCAAATCACCCTCCAGGAGGCACTTGTCAACTGCAGGAAGCGTTAGACACGTACGTGTTCCAACAACATTGTGCTACGACAAATCGCATACCTATTTCAATTTATAGCTAATTTGCTCACAGCAAATATCTGAACAATCAACAATCATAACAATGCAGAACCGAAGCAGGGGTCGTAATTCGATTCCCCCTCACCGAGCCGGGCAGTGATTTGATATCGTTGACTTTTGAAGCGCGTCTACACGTACGATCCCCGTTCGTCCATGCCATAATTGGTTCAATTAATCCGCAAACCATTATTCATTGTAAAACGCCATAAATCGACTATTTCAGGCTGATTTGTCTCTCCGTCATTGCGCATTGCCAGTCGGTCGCCCGGGCGACGTTTTCCAATTTAGTTAGGTCTCTCTTTTGCTAATCAAATCCAAACACAGAGTCGATTGTTGCGCCTTTTGCCAGACCGTTCCGTGCCCTTGCCAGCCTGCCTACCCGGCTACGAGCTAAGTTGTTTGAGAGCGCTAACAAACAAACAGAGGCCGAAGCTTTTATGGCCTAGCCTGCAGTCAGTCTATTTAGGATCCAAATGAGCTGGGTGTTGCTGACGTGAATATCCCGAAGCCAATGTGCTCCCAGAGTGCTGCACAGTGCTAAGTGGAACGAGCATATTAAAACTAAATTTTCAGCTTTTACTTGACGCAGTTCGAGTCGTGCCTCGTGTCGATTGTTGGTATGAAAATTGGACATAATAGGTGCGTATTAGAACTTGAGTAAACATGCGGCATTGTTACGTCCCAGAGGGTGTTTATTGAATGTTTCACAGCTTATGGATTGGACGGGCGTATGCTTTACCTTTGACGTTGTCGTTGGCAGATCGAACAGCATGTTTTCATTGATTGAGAAATCGGTTGGTATGGGTTCAATTTGCACCTTGTTTGGTCATCTGGCTCGAGCACACAATTCTACGGAAGCACATTCAATCCTAATTTCATTATTCGGTGGTGTTCAGTTTGACATCTTCTATATCGATTATCAGAGGCGGGTTGTGAATATGTTCTATATTCAACAAACAAAAATTTAATCTAAAAACCCTATTTAATCCAACTTGCAGCGTGATGGCAAAGGTCTTATATTATCTTATATATCTACTTGTTCATTCCATATTTGGCAGAATTTATGAGCTGTGGTGAAGCATGGAAAAATAAATAAATTATTACCGTATTTATATTATTGCAAAGTTATGAAGCAACCTACACAAGAATATATTGCAAAATTGCACATTTTTGTCGTATGTAATAGTAAATGCTTGCCGAGGCATTGTAAATGACGCCAAAAGAAGTGACATAATTTTAGACAGATCAAATAATGTTTGATTTGTTCTGGTTGATGGAAATATCAACAGATTATCGATTTGTCTGCTCAGTATGTGTTTAACTAGCTATGAACTGGAGTTTTGAATATGCGGGACAAATGCGCATTTTATTGTTAGAGTGGAATAATAACATCATATTTGAACATATTTATTACTATTATTTATGATAAATAGGGCATTGCAAAATTTTTTTGTTTAATTCTCAAAGGCCCCCCTCTCATATTATGACAAATGTCAAAGTAAGCTCAGATGCCAAATTTCACATCATTTAGACAATTTTAGACCTCCGCCCACTTCGCTTGAATTTTTTTGAAATTTGTATGTACTATGGGTAAATATGGAGGAAAAATACATTAAAAGCTATAACTTTTGAAGTAGCAATCAGAAAATTACAATTTATACCTCTTTTGAAAGTAAAAATTATAGTATTTGAATGGAGATATTCCTGTTTCTAGGAAAATAGGGTAAAGTGGGGTACTGGGTCATTTTGGTCCCAAAAATCCTCTATTTTTAATGATTTTTCTGCTCCGTGATGCAAATCATAGTTGTAGTTTTTCTAATGTGAAAAAATCTCAGAAATCGAACGGAACCCTTTAGACCTTAGTCCGAATACGAGAAGTTGGAGTTATAGGGCTTTTTGTCATTCATATTAAATTTTATCATTTTCTCATACATATATCTGTATTATTCTTCAATCAATTTTCATAAAATGTAACTTGTTGAACGTGTAAAATTCTGAGGAATAAAACAAAAATACAAACATTAGAGGTAAAATTCAGAAACATCAAACTTTTTGATATTTACTCTACAAATCTAATTTTTTTCATTATTTGTTCTAATACCTCAACTTTTTCTATTTTTCCAGGAATGAAACTTTTTCATGTGATCCCTAAGCATATTTTACACTATAAGTAGTAAATTAAATAAGAATTTTGTTGTTAAATGGAGTTAATATGTGCGATTTTATGATAAAAATGTGAAATCGACACTATATGTCAGATAATTTGATGTTCCTGAATTTTACCGGAAACGAATGTATTTTTGTTATAATCCTAAGGATTTTCCACGTTCAACAAGGTAAAGTATATGGAAATTGAGTGAAGAATAATAGATATATATATATATATATATATATATATATATATATATATATATATATATATATATATATATATATATATATATATATATATATATATATATATATATATATATATATATGCACGAGAAAATAATGAACTTTAATATGAATGACAAAAGTCATTTAACCCCAACTTCTCGTATTCGGACAAAAGTCAAAAAGGCTCCGATCGATATTTGAAATTTTTTGACATTAGAAAAACTACAAAGTATGTATAATTTGCATCACGGAGCAGAAAAATCATTAAAAAATGGGATTTTGGGGCCAAAATGACCCAGCACTCTACTTTCCCGTTTTTTCCTAGAAACAAAAATATCTCCATTCAAATACTAAGATTATTTCATTTCAAAAGAGGTATAAATTGTAATTTCCTGATTGCTATAACTCAAAAGTTATAGCATTTAATGTATTTTTCTTCCATATTTTCCCATAGCACCAATTTCAAAAAATTTCAAGCGAAATGGGCGGGGGTCTAAAATTGTCCAAATGATGTGAAATTTGGCATCTGAGCTTACTTTGACATTTGTAACAATATGAGAGGGGGGGACTTCGAGAATTAAAAAAAAAATTTGGCAGTGCCCTAATGATAAATCAAAAATATCATTATCAAATAGTAAGGGAATGTCATCGCCTGCACGGAAAAAAATGTTCCCAAAATCGTGAATAAAGTGCCATGAATTCTGGAACAATCACGTTATTACGTAATGAAAACAGGACCATGAACAAAAATAATGTGAAATATAATTATGTTCAATTTCCCTTCAGTAACGCCCACATTAGTGTCCACGCTTTTATTAGTGTAAATATTTGTTTTTGTTTTTTTTAACTTTAGTCACGGTTTCGGCCAAGCTATTTCTAATTCAATTTTCAGTAAGCGAACTTGTTAACAACTTTATGAACATTATTCATGATTCCTGCAGGTTGACCCATGATGTTTTTCATAAATATAGGAACGTAAGTTCACAAAATGAAAATACTCTGGTTATTTTATCGTGAATTTTTTCACGAAATTCAGAATTTCATTCATGAATCTATTCAGTCCCCGTGAACTAATTCATGATCTCTAATATATTAGCCACGATCTAATATCCGTGCTCGTGAAATATTTCACAAGATCATCAAATATTATTTATGTATTCGTGAACTGGCTCATGATTCCTAATATATTAGTTACGATCCAATATCTGTGCTCGTGAAATAGTTCACGAAATCATGTCATATTATTCATGTACGTGAGAACTGGTTCATGATACCTAGTATAATAGTCACAACTTACCATTCGTTTTCGTGAAATAGTTCACGGAATCATAAAATATTATTCATGTATTCGTGAACTGATTCATGACTTCTAATATATTAGTAATGATCCCATATCCGTGCTCGTGAAATGGTTCATCAAATCACCGTGAACTGTCTCATGATTCCAAGTATAATTATCCCAACTTACCATTCGTTTTCGTCAAAAAGTTCTCGAAATCATAAAATATTATTAATGTTTTCGTGAACTGGTGGTTGTGATATTTAGAAGATATCCCTAATCATTTGCAATTATATTACAATTACAACTATATAGTTTAATGATCAGATCCTATGGTTGAATCATATATTGATTGTTTTTTTGTATCGCTTTCAAACGTTTTTCAATATCGCCTTGATGTCAATGGGAAAGCTAGAGGAAATATTATGGGCCTTACGAAAAACTAATTGTTGTTGATGGAGAAACGCGAATAACTTCTGAAAAGGTCGTAATAAAACAAAATATATGTGCCGTTAAAACAAAATTTAAAATATCTCGAGAACTACTACATTTCAGATTTTTTTGTTACGAGCATTTTGATTTAAAATGGCGTTTAGAATCATATTCAGAAATAAAATTGTAACTTTTGACAGCAAATAGTATGAATTATAAAAATTTGTCAAAAGTTGTTGTTAGGAAAACTTTTTTATTAAAAGCTTCTCCGTGATCCAAATACACTGAAAAAGCTTCTTTTATGTCTTTAAAACGATAAACATTAGACTTTTGACAATTTATGATGGGGTAACGCGAATAACTTTTAAAAAGGACATAATTACATGAATTTATTGTTTTTGCTGGAGCAAAATTCCAAATATCTCGAAAACTATCGCATTTTGGAAGATATTTGTTAAATACATTTTGATTTAAAATGATACTTAGAATTATATTCTGCAATAAAATTACAGTTTTTTATGTCAATTAGTATGAAATTTAAAAACATGTATAAAGTTATTGTTAGAAAAACTTTTTTGCTGATAATTTCTCCATCATGAAATTACATTCAACATGTTTCTTTTCTCTTTAGATTTTTGTTGACAAAATATAAAAAATTAGAAAAAATGGTTTTTTTTGCAATTTGAATTTTTACCAGAAATTTTTGTTTTTGTTAAAAATGACATTTTTTTCAGTTTATATTTTTTTTCGTGCAGAAGTATTCATTACCTGTATTTCGTTCTCAGATAATTTTACTGTATAAAATAGTGCAATCGAACAAAAAATTGAAATTATTGCACGTAGAAACGTGTACACCCTTTTGAAAAATTTCTCTTGTATCAGAATATTGAAATCGCCAGAAAAAAATCATGGAGATTCATAAACCGAACACAAATGTAAAGTTTCGTTCAAATCGACGATGGTCATATTTTGCGGTCGGCCGGTTTCTCATGGAATCCCTCAATGAATCGATAGCCATCTTGAGATACTATGTATCAACACTGAAACATCGCTTGAAACCCACGGCGGATCAAGGAGGAAGATCCGGGGGGTCCGAACCCTGCCGAAAATTTTGAACTTGTTAAGAAGTTTTAAACTAGTTTTAAATTTAAAGTAGCAACCCCTCACTGCATGCTCCCTCCGAGATAAGGTTGGCAATTTTTAGAGCGATTGTATAACCTTTCTATATGAAAAAGGCAAAAGTCAATTTTCGTCAAAAAATTTTTTTCAAGATTACATCAAATCTCAACGTTTCATGCATTTTAAAGTTATTTGGCATCCAATATACAAATTTGATTTTTAAATTTTCCCTTACTCCCCTTTGAGAATTTTTCATTTCAGTTTATATGGGAATTTGCTGTATGGTTGCACTCTTCAACCCGTAACTCCAGAACCGGAAGTCCAATCAATAAAAAATTCAATAGCAGCCGTTAAGGAGGTTGTACCTTTGAGACTAAGTTTGTGCAAATCGGTCCAGCCATCTCTGAGAAACAGAGGTAACATTTTTTCCTCATACACACATACACACACATACATACACACACATATTTTTCGATCTCGACGAACTGAGTGGAATGGGATATGACACTCGGATTAGATTGACGATTTTTAGAGTGATTGCATAACCTTTCTATATGAGAAAGGCAAAACTATTAGGACCTCGAATAACGTTATTCAGTTGATAAGGTTCATTTTGATGTCCAGACAAAAAACGTAAACTGCGCTGAGAACGCCAAATAGTGTGCGTGATATAGTTCACAGAACAAGATATCGCACATTTTTATGATCCAGTTCATATTGTTACGTTATTCCGAGTTAAAAACGATAGTAACCAAAAATGAATAAATCACGATAAATCGAAGAGACTTTACAAAATACCATGATAAAACTGCTGATATCATGAACATTAGTTACATTACTCTTTGAAAGTAAGCTCTAAAATAAAATATCACGATGACATGAACAGAAGCTACAAAAATCGTGACTAAGATCCTGAAATCACCAAAAACTTGCGACAAAAATATCTAAAATCGTGGCTAAGATCCTGAAATCATGAACATGAATCACTCTACACATGAGTAAAATATCACAATAACGTGAATAGAAATTGCGAAAATCGCGACTAAGATCCTGAAATCATGAACTTCAATCCCGCTTATTCGACAGAAAAATCCGATAGAAAACTCATGAATAAAAGAGCACGGCAACGTGATGAGAAATCATAAGTATCGTGAATAAGCTTTTGAAATCATGAACAACGTTTGACTATCGGCTGTGTATTTCCAAATCATGGACAAGAATCACAACAAAAACGAAACATGTCCAGGGAACAACAACAGTAACCCAACTAAACATTCTAATGTAACGTCATGTATATATTCAGGGCGAACAAGTTTTTCGAAAACACTAAGAGTTTCATGAATACGAGGTTTATTAATCATAATTTAAGGAACTTGGTCACGGTTTTCGTAAAACAATAAGTTCACGTAATCGTGACCTTTAGTTCATGAATTTATGAACGGATTTTTTCCCGTGTGTGACCTGGATTTTGTTTTGTGTCCATAACATTCATTTTAATAATTTGTTTACTAAGTTCTATATAACGTTCGAAAGGGGCAACAAATGCCTAATTTTCCTCCGAAAGAAGTTTGAAACGAAAAATGTTAAATTTTCCGAGAAGATGTTAATAAAATCAAATAAATTTTTGTCCCAGGTTGTGGGCCTCCTAACGAAATGCAAAAAAACGAAAAAAAATGTAACAAAACTAATGTAGATTCGAAGAAAAATTAACACTAGAGGGTCAAAAAATCTTTTGGTATGATAGTGTCCAACTGGATTTCGAAAATATAAGCAAAAACCGATTTAATCCACCTAATAGTGAAACGAGACATTTCATACACATATCACTGTTTGATCATTCATTAGTCTGCAGAACTCATGCAAAGTAAGCACCTATCTAGTATGAACACAATTTCGAGCTCTGTACCTCGGATAAACTGAATAAATTATAGAAAATCAATTAAACAAATAAAACTCAAAAATTATTAAAGAGAAAAAATTGACAAAAAGTAATCAATCTCATAATATGAGCAGAATGATTAATAAAAATCAAATTAATAGAATAAACAAATCAGCTTAATTCAGTTTAAAGAGTAAAAAATTTAACATTATGAAAAAGTTACAAAATTACTAGAATGAATAAAATTGATTCAAACTTACAAATTGGATGAAATTAATAAAAAGAATGATTGAACAGAGTTAAATTAATAACACGAAAAACTGAATAAAATGAATGAACTGGAAAAAATTAAGAAAACTTAATTTTTTTACTTTAAAATGATACACTGGGGTACAAACGCGTGGGGGTGCGTTTGATCGCAATTTTCGCAGGTAAAAATTCATACAAAAGAAATGTATAATATATCATTTTCTTTGCTTTTTAATTTTAATTTTTTTGGTTTAGTGTACTTCGCCGATTAGTTGTTTGTATGGATCGCTCCAGTTACTTTTTTTAATATTCGATGCGGTAATTTCAAATCTCTCGAGCCACATTGAGACTCACTTTCCGCGTAATTCTGGCTCTGTAACTGTTTGTCAAGCGACTTCCGGGGGACCAGCCCTCTCCAAAATGAAACCGCGAGAATAATGCAAAAATCGCGCTACTTCCGCCGCTGTCTGAGGTACTAGAGTCATTCAACGATAAATCAGAACAGTTGCTGATGAACAGGATCAGTTCTGAGCCGCCTCGACCCGAGCCATACAGTGGAGGAGATTGTTGCTATTACCGAAGAATGCCTGGGACTAGCGACACAGCCAAAGCAATTAAGTTGGTCAAAAAAGATACCGATCTCGCGAAACTCAATTTCATCTCGTTCGGAGTTGAGCGTCCGAGCGAACTAAAGGACACTGCACTCAAAGCATCGACTTGGCCAGCTGGAGTAGTCGTTCGGGAATTTAATTTCGACCAACCAAAGTAGGATAGATTTCGTTATTAGGGTACTGGGATGCACCGCCGCTTGTATTATAGAAGCCTTCAATCCCCCCGTCATAGTCAAACTACTGAAGCCAGCGTTCACCCGTCGTCCCGGTCCTGTGTGCGGGAGTGGAGAAAGGGTCTTCCAAACTTCCTGCCACGGAAAGTATATATCCATTTCGAATAGTTTAAGTGCTGAAATGTTCCCTGTTAGTTACTTCGTATCAGCACCAGATTCCGTCTTTCCTGCCAGCAACCCACAGCTGTTTACGAGAGGTACCTAGACCAGCTGCATTGCATACATCCCACGAAATCTCGTCACTTCGGTCACCGGGACGCACACTTGCCACCCGTCCTGAGGAAGCCCTTAGCCCCCCTCCCCTTATGGTCGATACCTTCCAGACAGCGACCAACAGCAGTCCCGGTCTTGTGGCGGAGTTGGGACGAGGGGTCTTCCACAAACCTACAGCAGGCAAGTTTAAAGCATCTGTCAGCTCTTCCTCGCCTTAACCCGATCAGAATGAAATAGCAAGATTAAAGCAGAACACAATTTTTGTAACATATTGTGTTATTAATTTGGTCTCGTTAGTAGTTAAAATAGCAGAAATTTATAACAAGTAACAATGCGAGATATAGTTTTGAAATATTTCTGTTATGTGTTACTGATCAGGAAAACTCTTCAATTTCCCATGTTGGTCAACGACGGAACAAGCTGCTACTATACTACCAAAACGTTGGTGGTATTAAACCAGCCGTTGAGGAATATCGCCTTGCAGTCTCCGATAACAGTTTTGATATCATCGTCTTCGTCGAAACGTGGTTAAACGATGACACGCTTTCCAGTCATGTGTTCGGTACTGGATATGACGTTTTTCGTTGCGACCGAAACCTTAGAAATTGCCGTAAATCTGCAGGAGGTGGTGTATTAATAGCAGTTAATCGCAGCTTGAAGGCATGAGGTGTTGAGAAGACTTGCTGGGATTGCATCGAAGAGACTGGACGATAATCGAGCTTGGTGACCGTAAGTTGTACTTGTGTGCGTTGTACGTCCCACTTGACCGAGTCCGTGATATGGAATATATTGACGCACACTGCAGCCCAGTTTTTACCATCCTCGAAGGCGCTAAATCGGTTGGTAAGATGATTGTACAAAGAGATTTCAATCTCCCCAGCATTTCGCGGAAATCATCCCGCAATGGATTTATTTACCCGGATTCCAATCACTCCGATCTTCACTCAGGGGCATCGAGGGTTTTGATAGATACAGCTCAGCCAAGTTACTACAAATAAATCCTATCGCCAACGAGAATAACCGCCACCTTGATCTTGATCTTTTTCAATTTATAAAGTCAACATTGCGATGTCAAAGCGATCAAATGCTTTACTAAAGTCTGTATAAAGTGCCTCCACGTAGTTTCCATTGACCATTGCAATCAGTGAATAGTTAATAAATTCTAGTAAGTTTGTTGGCGTCGAACGACCTTTGAAGAAGCCATGCTGGAGGTTAGTAATAGGAGCAGGTACTGAAAAAGATTTTTTCTATATTTTGGGCAACTGTCCAGATTGCAAAGACATCTTAAACAGCGGAAACAATGGAGCAGTTAGCTCGGTTGCTAGGTTTTTCATAAATAATTATGGGATTCCATCAGGGCCACAACCTTTTGATGCATCTAAATACTTTAGAGCAGTGGTTCTCAACCTGGAGTCCGAGTGCATATTGAAAATTTCAAGTCTTGTTTTCTAACAAACTGAAAATAGCATAATGATAGCATATAAAACTAATGTTTATCCGTGGGGGTCCGTGGTACGAAACAGGTTGAGAACCGCTCTTTAGAGCATTGAAAATGTTCTCCACTATGACATAACTGACACTAGTATCCATAAGAAATTCTGGAAGAAAATAATTGAAATTCGGAAAGAAATAATTGTGATCACAGTTTTGTTCAGAGAAAGTTGTATACATACAGTTATCGGAAGAATGTTGAAATATTTTTCCAAGTGCTCATTATTTTGGTTTTTCTTATATAGCTTATGGGCTTTTTCCTTCCTATTTCCAAACTTTTAATTCGCCTATTATAGCAAACAGGATGCTTCGAGTTTCCGCGTCGTCTTTCTTCTCCCTTTATTCGTGAGGATATTTTACCAGTCGACACTACCTAGCTTCCGTCTGATATTGTCCTAGTTGGCTTAATGGCATTCAAAGAATTCCTCAAGGTCATAATCGCCAGGTTTTTTATTTTCATGGATGAGAAAATTCAAAAGCAGTATGAAAGGCTTCATTTTTCCACAAAGGAGTTAAAGATTCAGATACACAGAAGTCTTCCTGAATTTTTGTAAATAAAAGGTCGAGATAACAATTCTGTCAACGGCGTACTGGTGGAACGAAAGGCTAAGCATCCGACGGACTGCCTGCCTAAATAAAAGCCAGAGAACGCGTTCAGTGAGCAAGATTTGAGACAGTCAGAGAAGAGTGCAAGGTAACATTCCGAGCGACCAAGGCTGCTTTTAAACGCGAGATAGACCATCTGCTGCAAGAAGCTGTGCAGAGAAGCAGACGCTGAGGCAACGCGTACGTAGTCGGAAAGGGTTAGAATATGAGCCAAATGGCTCAAGGAATCAGCACTTACACGGCTCACGGGGACGAGAGCTAAACGGCGACGTAATATATGAAGACAAGAGGCAAGAGAAGAGTCTAGAGTAAAATCAAAGCTCAAAGGTCGCGCCACTCTATGAACCAATTGAGGCTCCGAGATAGAGCAGAAGAAAGAGGTGCGACGAAAGCATCCCTCTCCCACGAAGTAATACACTGACGTAGTTCCATGGGGAAGAAGGGCGTAAAAAAGTAAGGAGTGTTTTTAGCTTTATAAACCTTACTAATAAAAAAAATGAAAAGAAAAAAATACGTTTGCTGAGCTCGTGAGTGAGTCGAATGGTATGAGATCCGGCTCTCCGGGCCTCTGTTAGTGAGTAGATTTTCAGAGTGATTGCATAACCTTTCTATAGGAGAAAGGTAAAAATATATGGGAAATTCACGTATGGTCGGATTCTTTTACTCAACTCCGGAACCAATACTTCGTTCAAATAAAGTTCGGTAGCAATCAATGTGAATACTATACCCTTCATTTAAGACTAAGATTGTGAGAATCGAGTCAGCAATATATGAGACAAAGGTGTGACTCTAATTTCGGAACTTGGCCATTTCTTCGGATCTTTCGGAATCCTCAATGGTTCCCAATGTGGTCATAGAGGCTTTGATTTGCAATTAGTAATCAGGACCAGACCCGGGCCCCGTGGTGGTGGAGGAACGCTATGTGGGAAGCTGAGCTGCAAGCAACCGGGCGGGTCATAGATGGTGGATAATGCTTAGTCGCGATAGCAACTAGTTGTGATTCGCGACCCGAACCTGTAGCGGGGACTGACTGCGGGTGTAGTAGGACGAGGTAGTGGGCTCTACACGTTCTAGGCCTAAATACCACATGGCCTAAAGCAACCCTGACAAGGCGAGCCAGCGCCGCCTTTAAATAAGCGCTTAGCCCAAATCTCTCTCCTCCCGTGATCCTTCAGCGTTACTGTAAGGTATGTGCAGGCCTAGCTAGCCGCCCATAAAAATAGCATGCTCAGGAAATTCAACAAGAAATTTCGGATGGACAAAATTGGCACAGACGTACGCAACGGAAACGGACAAGAGATTGGAAACTTGTGGCGCTGCAGGAGGTGTGTTGGAAGGGGTCTACGGTGCGGGTCTTTCGCGGGAACCACACCATCTACCAGAGCTGCGGCAATACACACGAGCTGGGAACAGCTTTTATGGTGGTGGGGGAGATGCAAAAGCGTGTGATCGGATGGTGGCCGGTCAGTGACAGAATGTGCAGGTTGAGGATCAACGGTCGGTTCTTCAACACCAGCATAATTAACGCGCATAGTCCCCACCTCGGAAGTAGCGATGACGACAAGGACGATTTCTACGCGCAGCTGGAGCGTGAATACGATGGCTGCCCAAGACATGATGTCAAGATCGTCATCGGCGACCTTAATGCTTAGGTTGGCCAGGAGGTGGAATACAGACCGGTAATTGGAAGGTTCAGCACCCACCAGCAGCCGAACGAAAACGGCCTAAGACAAATCGATTTCGCCACCTCCAAGAACATGGCCATAAGGAGCACCTTCTTCCAGCACCGCCTCCTGCACCGATACACCTGGAGATCACCGCAACAAACAGAGACGAAAATTGATCATGTTCTGATTGATGGACGGCATTTCTCGGACATTATCGACGTAAGGACATATCGGGGCGCTAACATCGACTCGGACCACTATCTGGTGATGGTTAAACTGCGTCCAAAACTCCGTAGTGAAGAGTGTAAGATACCGGCGCCCGCCGCGGTATAACTTGGACCGACTGAGGAAAACCAACGTCGCGACAACGTACGCGCAGCATCTTGTAGCAGCGCTACCACCGGAGGAGGAGCTCATCGATGCTCCTCTTGAGGACTGCTGGACCAGGACTAAAGCAGCCATACGCAGTACTGCGGAGAGCATCCTGGGATACGTACAGAGGAGTTGACGGAACGATTGGTTCGATGGCGAGTGCCAAGAGAAGAATGCAGCACGCGCAGTGATGTTGCTTCAAGCCACTTCTCAGAACGTGGAGTCATATCGACGAAAGCGAAAACAGCAGACTCGTCTTTTTCAGGACAAAAAGCGCCGCCTAGAAGAGTCTGATAAAGAGGAGATGGAGCTGCTGTATCGCTCTCAGGAAACGCGGGCGTTCTTCAAGAAGCTGAATGACTCTCGCAACGGTTTTGTGCCGCGGGCCGAAATGCGTAGAGACAAGGAAGGTGGCATCTTGACGGACGAACGTGAGGTGGTCGAAAGGTGGAATCAGTACTACAATGAGCATCTGAATGGTGCGCAGGCGGACAATCGGGCGTTCAAGGAGGACGATTATGTCAGTGTCGCAGCCGACGGGGATGAACCGGCGCCCACTATGAATGAAGTTAACGAGGCTATTCAACAGCTCAAGAACCACAAGGCAGCTTGTAAGGATGGTCTAGGAGCGGAACTCTTCAAGTTGCGTCCGGAGAAACTGACGGAATGCATGCACCGAATAATCGAAAGAATCTGGGACAGAGAACAGCTACCGGAGGAGTGGAAGGAAGGCGTCATCACCCTGATATACAAGAAAGGTGACAAATTGGACTGTGAAAACTACTGAGCGATCACAGTGACAAATGCCGCTTACAAAGTGCTATCCCAGATTCTGTTCCGGCGCCTATCACCGCTGGTAAATGGATTTGTCGGGAGTTATCAGGCCGGTTTCATCAACGACAGATCAACAAACGACCAAATCTTTACTATACGGCGAATCCTCCAAAAATGCCGTGATTATCAGGTCCCAACACATCACCTGTTCATCGACTTTAAAGCCGCATATGACACGGTGGACCGTGTAGGTCTTTGGAAAATGATGGACGAGAACGGCTTCCCTGGGAAGCTGACAAGACTGATTAAGGCTACGATGGATGGTGTAAGATGTTGTGTCAAAATTTCGGGCGGCCTCTCGGGTCCGTTTGAAACACGCAGGGGACTAAGACAAGGCGATGGGTTGTCCTGCCTGCTGTTCAATATAGCGCTGGAAGGTGTAATGCGAAGAGCGGAGTTCAACATGCGGGACACGATTTTCACGAGGTCCGGACAATTCGTGTGCTTCGCTGACGACGTGGACATAATCGGTAGAAACAAGGAGACGGTAGCAGATATGTATACCCGACTGAAGCGCGAAGTAGCACGAGTAGGACTGAAAATAAATGTGTCTAAGACGAAGTACATGCTGGCTGGTGGAACCGATCGCGATAGGGAACGCTTGGGCAGTAGTATTGCGATCGACGGCAAAGAGTTCGAGGTGGTAGACGAGTTCATCTATCTAGGCTCATTGGTGACTGCGGACAATAACACCAGCCGGGAGACCAGAAGGCGTATTATCTCTGGAAGTCGTGCTTACTCAACAAAACTTTGAGATCCAGGAAGCTTCACAACCGCACGAAGTGCGCCATGTACAGCACACTGATTAGACCGGTGGTTTTCTACGGGCACGAAACGTGGACAATGATCTGCAAGCACTCGAAGTCTTCGAAAGAAGGGTGCTGAGAACGATCTTCGGTGGTGTGCAGGAGGATGGCGTGTGGAGGAGAAGGATGAACCACGAACTTGCCCGACTCTAGGGTGAGCCAAGTGTCCGGAAAGTAGCTCAAGCTGGAAGGGTACGGTGGGCGGGGCATGTTGTGAGGGTGCCGGACAACAACCCCACCAAGTTGGTTTTCACCTCCAACCCGGCAGGTACAAGACGGAGAGGAGCGCAGCGTTCCCGGTGGCTGGACCAAGTGGAGCATAACCTGGCGAGTATCGGGCACCTGAGAGGTTGGCGACAAGCAGCAACTGACCGAGTGACGTGGCGGAATATTGTGGAACAGACTAAATCATGATAATATGATGTATAATCAGGAAATAATAATAAATAATAATAATGATCAGGACCAACAATTTCAAGTAATTTAAAACTCATTTCATTTAGTTTCGCATCATTTATATATAAAGATTATTTGGTTTGTATGGGGATTTCGCATGTGACCGCATACTTCAACCGGTAACACCGGAACCAGAACTCCGATTCAAATGCAATTTAATAGAAGGGAATAGGGATGCTGTAGCTTTCATTTGAGACTAATTTTGAAAAAAGCAAATCAGACATTTCCAAGAAGCAAATGTGAATTCAAGTCAGGAACCGAGCCACTTTCCCGAAGTTCCGGTTCCACCGAAGTAATCCGAAGTAGCCAACGTGGATTTGATTGGGCATCAGAGAGCTGAAATTATAAATCCAAACAATTTAGAACACATTTTATGAAGTTTTGCATCTCTTAGATAACATGCTGATTCCGATGTATATGGGAATTTCATGCGTGACCACACTCTTCAACCCGTAACTCCGGAACCGGAAGTCGGAATTAAATGAAATTCAATAGCAGCCGTTGTACTTTTCATTTGAGACTAATTAGTGAAATTTTGCTATCACTGACTTGTTAATTTTAAAATGCGCCTAAGTCAAAACATATACATTTTATTTAAATTCCAGATTCACTAGAAAGCAGAGGAAATTTTCAACTGAACGATGTCCTTTTATAGTGCATCAATATTAAATCAATTTTGCCTCAGGAGTTCTAAGTACTTAAATATTGATGACCATACATTTTAAATACCTTGCTATCTTCCACTTTCGTCACTACTCAGTTGGCTTAATCATTTTATGTAAAGAACCATTAAGGCAAGGCTTTTAGCGGGGAGTCACAATTTCATCAACGGGAGACCGAGAAAAAAAAATCCCACGCTCAGCGACCAAGTCGACTGCAAAGAATGCTCCTTCAATAACATAGTGGCTTATCTGGAAACAATCCACTTGCAGCAACCGATGACGGTTATGAACTGTACCCATCAAGATAGTTCCTCCGATAGAAGCGAAAAACCAACGGAGGCAGCTTCTGGTGACATAATTTCCATCTCACAGAAACCGATTGCGTTGAGTGCGTACTCAACACTAACTGCCTTGCCAGTCAGATAAGCTCTGATGTGAAAGTGAAACCCCCTTCTCACAGTGTCATACGAACATCAAAACAGCAGCACAAACTACTTCAATTTTTTTTCGAAACGCACCCCTTATCAATAACCATTGCAATAAAGATAACAGATTGTGTCTGAAAATGGGATACTTTGATGTGGTGTGGTAGTTTTCCCTATCTCAAACATCAAAAGAGCAGGACCGCTCGCCGAGAAAACACTTTTAGATTGTATCAGCTTTTTTCGACTGATTTGCATATGTCGTCGAATGGGCGTTTTCCATGATGGACCTACTGGAAGAAAGAGCCGCTTATAGAATTTGCAAAACCCGTTCCCCCGTTTGCAGTTCGAAACGCCTACCAAACTGACCTAGCTGCCTACCGCTACCGCAGTGCGCAGTTGCAGTAGTGACTTCTATAAAATGCTCGCTTTTCTCTGCTATGCCCAGGACAATATACCACCCTATGAGTGATATGTAACACAACGCAGATTCCCAGCAAGCAAACCATCGGCGCTCGACATGAAATAGGAGCTCGGAAAGCGGAAAACCCTGCGAGCAGCAGCCAGTGCACCATGTCACTCGGTAGCTGGCTCTGTGCGGGACCTGCCCGGGTGTTGCAATAACCGCATGACTTGATCAAGTTCTTCTCTGCACATGCAGAGACACTTGAGTGGTGTTAGATTTTGCCACGGCCCTCATACGAGTGTGTCCGAAAATTTAAAAAAAAAAGGATAAGCCCTCCGAAATGACAAATGTCTTTTGGCACTTCGGAGAAGAGCAAAAAGTGCCTCCGAGTTAAGTGCCGCCATCCACCGTCCTTACTTTCCCTTTCACGATTTGCTCTAGTTTTTTTTTTCTTTTTCACCCTTCCTTTGTCACGGCTGGCTGGTGGAAATCGATTCACTCTGCGTCAAGTGGGTTCCCTTGCCACGTTGAACGAAGCGTCGTTGATCATATGGGAAATCGGAGAATTGGCCATAAATCGTTCAGCGCACATTCAAAAAAGCAGAAAAGGTTTGGTTAGGACCTGCAAGGATAATGCTACGGTTACCGTATGCGAACAGTGCCAGACAATGTGGGACGAGCCTGCAGTTGCGCTGGCGCCAGTACGGTGCATTAAAATGTCGTAAATGCTGGCCGAAATAGTTGATTAGGTGTGAAATTTTGCCTCCTTGGCAAGTGCAGCTGGTGTTGTACGAATTTTTCGATTTATATGCTCAATGCTTTCATCAGAAATTGCAAAGATAAAAGACAATTCAATTAAAGAAAACCTCCTGATTTCAAAACATTTTGTGCATCTAAATACGACTGGAACAGAGGTCTCCCCATTTTATAATTTACGGTACGGTTGCATGTACAACGTCTTTAAATATCCCGATGCTGTGTTATTCTTCATAAAATTGTCAAAATATTTCACAAAACTTAATCCCTTTCCCGAACGCTGGGCGCACGATAAATGATAATCCGCACGCGAAACCGTTTCCTCGTCGCTGCTAATTTAAATTTGTCAGACATGCGCGAAGGGTGCCAGGAAGCACATGGCGTGCATCGGTACCTACCAACGCCTACAACTGTGGTGCATACACACATACACGTTGCTCACCCCGTCGGGATTGAAGGACCGAACAGCTCAAGCTCAGTATGAATCTTGCTGTGATTGAATTAATGTTGGAATTAATAAACAAAGCACCAAACTACTCCCCCCCTCCCCTACCGCCGCCACCGTTCGATTTGGACCGTTTGGCTGGATGCGCAAAAGATCAATAAATCGGACCTCCGAATGAATGGGGGTGCCTTTAGGTTTTGTTTGCTAGCTCACTATAGTAGGTGCCGTGCCGGCCAATATGCCTGTGACCCCCTGGTAGGGCTAATGTCCAAGTCGTGCTTCTTACCGATTCGCATGGATTTTGTACCGGTGAGATGCGCTAATTTTGAGTAATCACGAGCGCACACGGATACACGGGTACCGGGCCAATCGGGTTTGTGTGTTTAATCAAATGTAGCCTCATGTTAACATGATCGGACGGATGCTGCTGTGAGGATTATTTTATGGTAGAAACTCATGTACACATCGGTTGCCGGAATCGTACAACAGGCCAACAGGGGAGGGTCAATTGATTTATTGTCCACCGAACGACAGCCGAACAAAATGTTCTAACGGCGGGGTCCTAATGAGAGCGCACTTTTGATTGCGTGCTACCGTTTTGGACCGAACGTTCGTGTTCCTTGTCCAAAGTCCTGCTATGCATAATGATACATGATCCACAGTCGGAACTTACAAATCGCAGCGTGAATGGAAATCTTAATTTTGCTGGTGTGGCTTAATTCAATGTTACTGATGAAACGAATAACATTATATAGTAAGAAAAAAACAATCGAAAATTAAATATCTGATCTTTTCAATTAGAGTCAACCTTCGTAAACACAACAATTTTACGAAAAACTAAACTTTTTTTCCGGAAATAGGTAGCTAGATTTCAAGCTAGTTCAGTTGCGGTTCACTTATCGTTCACTTTTTGAACGCTATCAGAACATGCTTTGAACACAGGCCTGTAGCCAGGATTTTGTTTCGTGAGGGGCTTTAAAAAATTACTGTATAAATCTTTTCATTCTGATGATTTGAGATAGTCACTAAAATATACACAAAAGAAATTCTAATGCATAAGAGGATGATGCAATAAAAGCCGAAATTAGATAAATTTATGCTAAATTTACGGAATATACACATTAGTAATTAAGAAAAACTGTAGTCTACACCGATTGACGAAATACTGCTAAAAACAGGTTCTTTGTCACAAGAAAGCCTATAGAAGATCGATAAATTATTGATATTGAAATTAATTTTTATTATTTATTAACAAGTTACAATTCACTCTTGTTACAACAATAGATATTAGGGTGGAACAAAAATTAGATTTCTGCTCCGAGCTACTTTTTGGATACCGTTTGGATCCTAGAACAACTTTGTAAATTCTTTGCTCGATCAGAGAAACTGTATTTTTGCGCCCACTGTTTAAAGTTTACATAAGATTTTGTATGGAGAAATCGACTTTTACCAATTAATTCATCCAAGAGTCGCTCAGTGCTTCCTAAAAATTAATCGATGTGAAATTTTTATAAGAAATTTATCAAAGAAATAACGTATTGAAGACCGCAAAACGATTTGAGGATTGTGGCAAAAGTTATTAAGCAAAAATGGACTGATGCTCTGCAGAGGTGGGTAAGAAAACCAACCGGTACGTACATTCACCGGTACGGTTCTCAAAATCTCAACACATGTAAACGAGTGATGCACATCGTATTCGGTTTTGGTTTCGTTCACAAGGTGAACGAAATAAAAAACCTCACCCGTGTCTCAGTTTCTAAAACCAAACCGAGTCACTCAGCACCGTTTACATGTGTGCACGTGTTTCTACTTGTGTTGATGTATTCTTAGCAGCGGTTTCGGTTCCGCAATAGAATACCGAACCTGGATTTTGCTATACATGGTGCTGCGGTTGAAAGAAGAAGCAGTAAATACGTGTGCAGTGCTGCCGAATAGACAACTGAATTGAGTTCAATTAGTTGTTGAGCGTCGATGTGGCAATATCAAAATGGCTGGTTCTGAGCAATTGTTAACAGTTCAAGAATTGATGTTTTTTGTCAATGCTGAAAACCAAGATGGCGTACACCAAACTAAAAACCGCTACCTTGTCTTGGCGAATAATTGCATGAAACCGAGAAATGCAGATATATTTGATTGGGTAAAGTTGTCTAGAGCATATAAATTGATGTTAATGTCAAAATGTTTAAATCGAAATTAAAAAAAAGCTGTGAAATCGGCGAAGTCATTCAAAAAACAAAACAATAAAATCTTAGTGAAATCAATAACTTCACATTCATTCAAGGAGGCCTGTTGTATTTACATCGCCAATAGTCGTATCAATGAGATCTCGTCTGGTTGTTCTGGTTGGGCGATTCTCAAATAATCTCGAGCACACACTCGTATTACGTATACATATATCCTTATTATTACTGCTACGGCGTATCTTATTGATACATATAGGGTAACCAACCAATTTCGGACCCCTAGATAAAGTGAAATTATGTGAACGTCAAAAAATGTTTGCCTGCCTATGTTTTACATTTCTTATAAAAGAAATGTATAGAATTCGCTCAAACTTTCAAGATTTTTTCCGAGGCCCGGAGGGCCGAGTCTTATATACCAATCGACTCAGCTCGACGATTTGGGACAATGTCTGTGTGTGTGTGTGTGTCTGTGTGTGTATGTAACGGACAAATTCTCATTCGTGTTTCTCAGCAATGGCTGAACCGATCTTATCCAAACCAATTTTAAATGAAAGAACTAAAAAACAGTATGAACGCTATTAATTTGTTTTTGATTCTGATGTTTAGTTTCCAAGATATGAATGTTTGAATGCGTAAAAATGGCGTTTTTTGCAGTTTTTTTTAAATTATCTGCCGAAATTGACAAAATAGATAAACAATTTATATGTTTTTAGACAGCCTTAACGAATACCTTTCGAACAAGCTATAGATTATTGAAATCGGACTATTATCAAAAGAGATATTTAACATTAAATGCGGACGAAAGATTTTTATCATTTCCCATTGCCAGAAATATGACCAAAAACATGTAATCTATTATTAACGCCAAAACGGCTTATTTTAGGTCAATAGTATCTTCGGAGAATTTAATGGAGGAAATATGCCCTTTCTTTTGGTATTGTGCTTTTGCTGATTAATCCCCCTATGAGTGAGATATTTTCACAAATTTTCTTGGAAGTGATTATATCGAAATGATGCCTTCTACAAATTTGTAGCTCTTACTTTTGGGAATAACTTTACTGAAGACTTCAAATAACTATTTTGAATACTTTAAAAGTTATGGCTTGTTGTTTGTTGATTACTCTTTGTCGCCTATTTATTGTTCAATATAGAAATAATCCATTGAAATAAGCCAAACATTATTTCGACAAATCGAATTTTGTATTTCATTTTTCTATCTACAACCGCTAGGAATAATCACCGAACACTTCCAAGTTGTCTGGAAGGAACTTGATAACTTATCAGTGCAAAAATGTTCATTTGTGCGAACCTTCTGACTGCAATTTTTCTAATGACCATCGGATCGATCTGAAACATATCGGAAAATGAAAAGCGAAATAAATAACTCCAAGCAACGGCGTAGCCCAGAGAAGTTTTTGGAGTTTAATATCATACAACGCCACCAACCCCCCCCCCCCCCACCACACCCAAAAAAAATATTGGATTGAAGTTGAAAATTTATTGATGCAGACTGATTTAATTCGATATTACAATAACAATTATCTGATCCGTAGATTGATAACCTGTTGTTGTAAAAATCATGAGGACTTTTGATAAATTGTCGGAATGGGGTCCTGATATGTAACTGATCTATTGGTCTTGATTTCAGTTGTCTAATAGCATCAATATCAAATTCCTGCCTGAAAACATTCCAATAGAAAATTACAGAGTTCTGTAATCAATCATAGTCCTCAGATTTATTTTCAAATTGATCTCGTTTTTGTAGAGATGTACTGTAATAAGGGTCTT
This sequence comes from Topomyia yanbarensis, assembly GCF_030247195.1. Taxonomy (NCBI): domain Eukaryota; kingdom Metazoa; phylum Arthropoda; class Insecta; order Diptera; family Culicidae; genus Topomyia; species Topomyia yanbarensis. Next base: position 97,086,939 of record NC_080671.1, on the reverse strand, counting down.
TATTTAATTGGAAGAGAAGTTAAAATTGATTTAATGTCTATGAAACATAGAACTGCTCACCAAAAAAATGCATAACTTTCAACATTTGCTAAAAATGTTCTTGCCTTTCTCATTCACTCTAAAATTTGTCAATCCAATCCCGACCCGGAGGGCCGAGTGTCATATGCCAATCGACTGAGTTCGTCGAGATCGGAAAATGTATGTGTGTATGTGGAAAAAATTTGACCTCTGTTTCTCAGAGATGGCTGGACCGATTTGCACAAAGTTAGTCTCAAATGAAAGGTACAACCTTCCCATCGGCTGCTATTGAATTTTTTATTGATTGGACTTCCGGTTCCGGAGTTACGAGTTGAAAAGTGCAATCACACAGCAAATTCCCATATAAACTGAAATGAAAAATTTTCAAAATCAAATTTGTATTTTTGATACCAAATGACTTTAAAATGCATGAAACATTGAGATGATTGACAAAAATTGACTTTTTTTGGACTTTGGTACATTTTTGTCTTTCTCATGTAGAAAGGTTATGCAATCACTCTAAAAATCGTCAATCATACCGGCCCGGAGGGAGTATGCAGTAAGGGGTTGCTACTTTAAAATTAAAACTAGTTTAAAATTTCTTAACAAGTTGAAAATTTTCGGCAGGATCTGGACCTCCCGGATCTTTCTCCATGATCCGCCGTTGGTTTCAAGCGATGTTTCAGTATCACATATTATCTCAAGATCGTGGCTGTCGATGCATTGTATGTATGTGCAAATCGTACTGAACATGTAATATTCATTTCCACCATTGTACTGAACATAACCAGCCATGGAATCGTAGTCTGGACAAATGAGACAAGCACAATTGCACCACTAGGTGGACTAAGACAGATTTTTTTTTGGGAATGCGTCGAGTTGAGACGAAAACGTAATATGATTAATAACGAGGATAACACTTTACGAATGTGGAGAGAAATTTATAAAAAATGACGATTTCCATTCGATACTAGCAGGTTCTGATCGATTTTGATGAGCATTTGATTTTTGTTGTATGACCAATTATATGTATAGGTCAAATGTTTAAAATCAGTAATTTAAGGTCAAGATAGCATCATTTTTAAACCGCCAACTTCGGAGGCTTAGTATCTTCGATGAGTTTTACAAACGTTAAACAGCGCATCATTTGATAAAATAATTTTGACGGTATATCGTCCAAGAAGTATTTATGGTGATTTTTCTCAGGTTAATATTCATGACTACAATAAAGTCTCAACAAATTCGCTAGACACGAACTCTGTTATTATTTCTGAAAAATTAATTCTGCATAATTTTAAAAGTTCAAGTATTACGGTTTCGGAATTATGCCGTTTGGACAGTATGATCGATTTTCACCAAACCCCCACCAAACCGAATTTCTGGCTACGCTGCTGACTTCAAGTAAGTAGAAACAAAGTCGTTCTACACTCGTTCACAAGAAACTTCTTCGAATGCTGAATATCTATTATAATACATTGAAACCCTGATTTTATCAGCCAAATATGAACATATGTTTGATGGGCTCTAGCAGATGAACAAGACAGAATTCGAGTAAATCCTTTCTTGGGCATGTTTTCCTTATCATGAAGATGGAAATATGCAAAAATAAAAAGTTCATCATAATCAGAAATAGTTATCAGACTACATCAAGAATATTTCAACAGTATTTTAACAGCTTCAGTTTATTATAAAGAAAAAAAATTGCCCGATTTAGTCAATGTCCCCATTTTGTCAGCCTAAAATACACCATGAGACTGATAAAAATGGATCTTTATTGTATGTATTATTCACTGTGTTTCACATTAATAGGTACATTTCATTTTTGGGGATTTCTTATTGAATCGAGCTACAACATTTGTTTGTTTTTATTTGTTCTTTGGCATTAGGATTAGCGATAATAATTCAAATCAAGGATACTACTGGGAAGTCACCTTTAGAAAAAGTCGATGTCGAAGTAAAATTTGGAACTATGTACGCATGCACTTCAAAGATAGCGTGATATCCGGAGCTGCGATTTCATTTCAACCCTTTTTTTGTGAAAATGGCGATACTTACAAATGTAAACATAAGGCTTTTTTCATACATGCGAATGAGGGCTTTGAAACGCAACCAATTAACCTAAAAATTTGGATTCTACGATATTGCTTTCTTAAACTACAGCAACAAATACAACGGGCGAAACTGTCATTTTCGTATTTTTTAGGATTATCAAGCTGATACCAGCTGTAAATAGTAACAATGATCGCTATTGAAAAAAACCCGGACGAAATCGGTGGTGTAGAACGGTAGTTATTGTAAAAAACGTAAGAACGATACTTCAATGCTGATAGGTGGGACCGAAAAGGTAAACAATCGCCAAAGGGGCGATACTATCATTTTGTAAATTTCAATAGCAAAAACAAATTTTAATTTAATAATTTCAAATACTTTATGAAGTTTTGGGTTTCGATCACTGAATCATGCAATCTAGGATATAAAAAACACAATAGTTTTTAAATAGGAAATAAAAGTCTGGAAATATTCACTGTTGATTTTCTTTGAATGGTGTCCTTTAGGAAAATTCAGTTTTCCCACCACAATTTAGATATTTTATTAACAGAGCATTAACAATAATTCGTAGCTATGTCTATTTTATGGGCCATTTTTTCGCTTCCTATTGATTTGATTTGAGATTTCTAGCGCTGATGTTGTCCTATGCTGATTTGAGCGATTCTCTGAGTCCTGCCACTTTCCCATGTAGTATGTGTTATCAAAAACATCGCGAAGCATCAAGTTGTAAATGTTCTCAAACGATATAATATCCGAAGAGAGTGATAAGAGTTATAAGAAATGTCTCATCACACTGTTAGGTGGATTAAAAGCGTTTTTTAATGCAATACATGCATGAGTCTGCTCCAAAATTACCGTTCTTGAAAGAAAACTGCCAATGGATGTTTTATACATTGACATAAACTCGAAATTGACATTTCTTCACAGCATGAATTTTTCACATTTCGGACCCTTCCACACTAATTTGGACAATGTTCCAAGCATATTTTGGACACACTGAACGTGACTGAATATATTTTGGAAACAGTGAAGTTTTTTCTACTAAACTGACCTACTGACTCATTCTCTTTGCAGTATATTTAATGCATGAAAGAAGAATATAAACAAATCAGTGACTGCCAATCAAAAATGGTACATTAATCTTTATATGGAAGGCTGACTGCATGAAGTATATTTTTAGTTCTATCATTTTGAGATATAGAAAAATTTTCGGTACAATTAGGTTACTGCAGACTTAACAAAGTAGCATTAAATGTTATGCAATAGAATTAACAATAATATATTTCGTGTCACAATACATCTGTAGCAGTATTATGTAGTAACATCCTAAAGTGGATGATAAATCAAGGTTCAAAGTTCGTCAGGAATCTTGTACCAAATATTAATTTTTAATTCATTTGTTTACGAGCTGGTTTCTTGTTATTTTTTCTAAGCTCAATTTTTTTTGTTTCTCTTCCTTTACTTTCCTTTTTTCTTCAGTTTTCGCCTTGTAGTATTCAACTGTTCGGCGCAATGTTAAAACGGCAGGACTACGTCGCTTGAATCGTGATGTTCCTGTTCGTGTGAGTGTTTCAGGCGATTCTAGGAATTCAGCAGGCACACTCTTATAATCATTATTTATCTGTGATATGTCCCTTAGATTTGTCAACATATAGCTCGTCGAATTCAACAAATTCGAACTACAATTGTTCTTCAACATGGATTTCAGAAGTCTCCTCTTTGGTCATATTATGGTCTTGAATGAAATGTTCCACAATCGTTTGATTTTCGACATCCATTGGTTTGAACATTTTTAAAAAATTTGACCAAAAAGAGCAGGCGACCTACCGTTACGAAATTTTTCACTTTTTGATTATTCTAACTCGATAAACAAATAGCTGTCAAGATAGAAAATCGAGGGGTGTCCAAAATAGATTGACATCAATTTTTCAAGACATATTGTGGACACCATTTATTTAAGATTTTTAGATAAAACATTACGAAGAAACCTTTTCAAACACGTAACATGCATAATACCAAATCAGACAAACTAATTAAATCGATAAAAAATATTATAATTGTACATTAAAATCCAATTTGAAAATGTATCATTTCCACCGGTTCCTCTTGGCTATTGTTGAAACATAAAACGTTTTCGGTGATATTTTTGAAAACTGTGGATTCGGTTTAATTTTAAACAATTAGAGATGAACTAATGATATTGAAATTTGATAGACAACCCAAGGAATGTAATTGCTGCATCAAACCAAAAAATGCAGAGAAACTTGGCAGTGTAGGAGACTAATACATTAACAGGGTCCAAAATATGTAGGGGTCCAAATTAGGTTGGTTACCCTATCCTTGCACAGAGGCAATTGCGTGTATGTGCGTGTTATTCACATATGGTAAGCAACTCGGACGCAAGTGGGGGAAACTCACTGACAATTAGGTCCATATTTACTGAGTGCTGATAAAAAATATTTCTGGTATTAATAGGCCGCCATGGGAAACTAAGTTTCATTGGGGAATAAATATTTCCGGCGATACCAGTCGATGTGTGTATATAAATTTACAAATAAAAAAAAATGTTGCGCAAACATTCGAATGAACAAAAATTTATTCACATTGTCACCAATCACGAAATTGTCTCATTACAACAAAACATGTAAAACGACCTTCAATCATTAATGTGGATATTGGTCCAAACTGTAACCATGCTAGTTGTTAACCCAAGAAGCATTTCTAGTTTTATAGCACACTACAAGTGCATTCTAAGTTTTAAGAAGGGCTTCAAGAGTACCATAAAACGTTAATTGTTACTAGTTATGTTATAATTCCGCTATTTTGAATTTCTAATTTACGACGCAATTCAAGTTTCGTTTCCTTGGAAACATATGCCTATTCAAATATGCATGCTGTTAAATGCTAAATCGTCGTGAAAATAACACCATACTGGGATGCAATTTGGCGACGAATAACAATTTTTAATCTCTAGACAACTTTTTGATATCAAAAATACCCTTGTTTCATTATTTTTTACCATTAAAAGGTTTAATGCCAGTAGTAAAGCGCGAACACGAAATTATTGCGACACCGAAAATGTCATGCCAATTTTCTTATAATGTTTAAAATCAAACCAAAATTATAGGGTAGTTTTGTACAAAAATCAAAAGAAAAGTTAATCGATGGAGCCTTGAGTGTAAAATTGAACGCATTTTCGCTTGATGCCCTCCATCAAACTCTTTACAGTGTCATCCGGTACCAGTTTCTCAGTTTTTTTTTCATTTTCTTAACATGTTCTTCTCGTCTTTGACTGTCTTCTTGCTCCTCCGAAGTTCCCGCTTCATCATTGCCCAGTACTGCTCCACCGGGCGCAGCTCCGGACAGTTTGGCGGATTCATGTCCTTTGGAACAAAATGTACAAAATTGGCCTCATACCACTCCAGGACACTTTTAGAATAGTGGCATGATGCCAAATCTGGCAAAAATAGCGGAGCTTCGTCGTGCTGCTGCAAGAACGGCGCTTCTCGAGGCACTCAGATTTGTAGATCTCGCCATTTACTGTGCCTTTTGTCGCGAAAGGCTCACTCCTCAGTCCGCAAGAGCAGATGGCCTGCCAAATAAAATATTTAGAGACGAACTTCGACATTTTATTCTTCCTAAATTTGTCGCCCACATAGAACTTGCTCTTGCCGGTGAAAAACTCCAACCCACAGTGTTTTAAAACGTCGTTTTCGTGCTCAAAATTAATAGCGTCTAAACCGTTGACTTTAGAGGTATAGTTTGTTCAGAGAAGTTGTTGTTCTTATGATAGCGCATCCACAGAAGTATACCGTTCAGTGAATAATTCACATATAAGTGATATACGAAATTTATTTTCCGAACTAATTAAGATAGAGACATTGAAATAAATTTATTTATCTGTTTATTAAACACATCCAAAACTACACTTTGATTTTTGAAAGGCAAACCATATGCATTGCATATTATAGGCTTCTTTGCAATTTACCATAAAACATGAAGCTGTTTGTCGAAGTACGCTTGAATATTTCATTTTATACCACTGCACAGTGGTCCAGATCGCTAATTTAGGAGGAATTTTTACTTTCTGACAAACCTGTATAATTTAGCCGTATCATGTCTTAGGATGAATTTGTGTACTTTAGAAGATGCTTCTTTTTATTGGAATAGTTATTAGGGTGGTTCTAATTTATCTAAAATACGAAAATAAACTTTTTACTGATGAAAGATAGAGCTCCACAGTCTTCCACAAAGTTGTAAAGTAACTTATTTTGAATAAATTTGTTGAATATATTAAAGCTCCATCTCTTTTAGTTTTTGTTATACAAGAAATTTAAAAAAAAGATTAGGGTGTTCCTGAAAAAAACGTTTTTTTAGTATAACTTTCGTATCTTTTACTTTTTGTTAACACAACCTTTGAACAGCTTATTGAAAACTTCAAGCCGAGTATTTTTCTCCAAGACACCGAAGGTCTAACTTTTTTCTTTAAAAAGTTATGGACACTTTTCGTTAAAAAAATAGCCTATTTCAAGGCTCAATATCGCTGATGCGGGCACCTAAAATTGAATTCTGTTTCCACCACATGAAAGACCATACTTATTAGTATATTTGAGCAAAAATTGGCGAATACGATATTTTTTTAAAATTTGCAATTTAGATTTAAAGTTTGTAGTTTTGCAGGTTCAACGCATTAAAGCATTTACACACATATCGTTGTATTATGAAAAAAGCCACTTTCAAATATCATTCTCTCATCGCAGCAAGCTTTGCATAAGTGAAACGACTGTCAAAAAAGGTTTCTGATTTTATTCGTTTTAAATAAAACTAGTAAATATGGATATTAGTCGAAGAGAGTTGGCGAATTTGCTTATTGCTGGTAAAAAGACAGATGAACTGCTTAAGTTCATTACAAGTAGTAATCCAAATGTAAAATTGAGACTTGTTAATGTTCGAAAGAAATTTTATATTTTGTTAAAACAACCTTTGAACAGCTTTTAGAAAACTTCAATCCACGTTTTTTCATAACTCTGAAAGTCTAACTTTATACTTTCAAAAGTTATGGAAACTTTTCGCTCATAACTAGCCCTTTTTCAAATGTCATTATCTCTGATTGGGGCAAATAAAAGTAAGTTCGGATTGAACCATAGAAAAGAACATACTTTTAAGTATATTTGAGCAAAAATTGGAAAATATTATTTTTTTAAGCATGTAATTTTAAATTTACTAACCAAAATTTTTAAATTTTATCGCATAGCGACATAAAAGAAATTGCCTAAAGCCTTTGTATTTCCTTTTCTGTTTTGCTTACATATCAACAATACAGAATGTGTTCATTAAAAATAATTTGGCTATGACAACAATTTATGATTTATATAAGGAGAATTTATTCAATGCCAATTAATTCAAAAGTAGATGCATTGCATTTTCAGGTATATCCAGCGGTGCTCGTTGAATTCGACGTTTATATTTAAGAGAAATTATAGGATCTGATGAAACAAGAAGTCTCTTGAAAACGTCATCAAGATTGACGAGTCGATCGAATTTGCGTGCGTGGAATTCTCGGAATCTGCGAATACTTTTATTCCTGGTTTCTTGAACTTCTTCACTGCACATACCTACTGGCAGCATGTTATGTTGAATAATGCTTCCTCCATGGACCAGGAGTTTATGCACGGTTGGTGAGAGAGCGTACCAACCATACAGGCGTACATAAAGCAATCGTGTATCTTCGGCGTAACTCCGGTAAGCATCCGCGTTAATTCCCAATTTGCTGTTGATGATTGTTAATAGCACATACATACGTTCTAGCAACATTTCGTCCAACCCGGTTTCTTCTGCAACGACATCTCGGTTTCTGAAAAATTTTCGAGCTGTGTTACCATCGTTAGAATTTCCGCCACCTGGCAAAGGTTCGCTAATACGAAGACCTAAACGGTCACGTAACGCTTGTCGAATTTTTATTTGTCGTTCCTTAAGCTCGCTGGTATTTTTGCCTACGCGCCAACGCGGTTTTGCTAGAGCTAAACGGTAAGCAATATTCAATAGTAACTCCATTGCTCGTATTAATGCATGTAAAGGTGAAAAAACATATAAACTATCCGGTGGATCGCTGGCTTCCAGTAAAGGATCATTCAATCGCTTTCCGGAGCGTTTGCATATATAACACGCTTGAGACGGTGTGCCTGTTACGTCATTCACTACCTTCGTATCAACCATGGAAAATATGAAGCTTGAACTAATCGGAATCTTGCGCATATTAACATTTACTATAGTCGGGACTAATTCATCGATTTGCTTGTTCATCGCGGCAACTTCATCCTTTGTTAGTTCAGGATTTTCCTTCTTGAAAATTAATTTTACTGGTCGGCACAGGGATACTGAAGATGGAAAATCATTATTCCAAAGAATGCAATCTCTTGACTCATCTTTCCGGCGACTAACTACACGTAAAGGTACTATAGATAGAGCAAATATATGCGAATCGTTATACTCGAATAGTTCTCCATTTTCATCTTCGTCAACGCACATTTGCTTGTATCTATGTTCAAGTGGAAAAGAGACTGTCAGTCAAAGTTTAGAAGAAAAATAATGTTGCCTACCGGGAATGGTTGCTGCTTCCATCGCAGCCCCACTTAAAGATAACAAACGTATTATCCTCAGGATGCAGTGGTAGAACTCCAATATTCAGAAACGAGATGAGTCGTTCCACGGTATGGTTAACAAGAGCTTGAAGGGGAACATACGCACAAGAAGGCTGAACAGAAATTCCTGAAAAAAATTGTTGATTCAGGGACGAATCTTTGAGAATAGTACATACCGATCGGATAGCATAGTTTCTTTTCTTCTACTATTTTATTATACGCGGGATAAATGTCCAAACCCTTCTGCATAACTGAGCTGCGTATGTTTTGGTACTGCGCCTTAGAAAAATCATTTTCACAAATAAATCTAAGTGCCTCCTCCGCAGTAAACGCTTCTGCAATCGGGACAGCCATAGATCCTAAATTCTCTACGGTAGATCTGACGGGACTTTTCGACAATCGTTCGATTTGTCTGCCAACTAAACGGAAACCAGTAGAATTAGCGTTGACGGCTGACGCTAAACCAAGTTCTTCCGTGGAATACTTATCGCGCAACTTTCCTAATCTTTTTATTTTGGCTCTGCGATATATTTCGGAAAATGGTTTCCTCTTTCGGCCTTTACCTTTACCTTCGACTTCGAATCTTAGCTTTCCTTCAAGCCACACAAAATTTTCTAGCTCAAACCGAATTTGCGTGCGCTTACTCCGAATCCACAACCTTCTAAATTCCAACATGAAGATTTTTATTTTCTTCCGAGCACTAACAAGTCTCAATTTTACATTTGGATTACTACTTGTAATGAACTTAAGCAGTTCATCTGTCTTTTTACCAGCAATAAGCAAATTCGCCAACTCTCTTCGACTAATATCCATATTTACTAGTTTTATTTAAAACGAATAAAATCAGAAACCTTTTTTGACAGTCGTTTCACTTATGCAAAGCTTGCTGCGATGAGAGAATGATATTTGAAAGTGGCTTTTTTCATAATACAACGATATGTGTGTAATGCTTTAATGCGTTGAACCTGCAAAACTACAAACTTTAAATCTAAATTGCAAATTTTAAAAAAATATCGTATTCGCCAATTTTTGCTCAAATATACTAATAAGTATGGTCTTTCATGTGGTGGAAACAGAATTCAATTTTAGGTGCCCGCATCAGCGATATTGAGCCTTGAAATAGGCTATTTTTTTAACGAAAAGTGTCCATAACTTTTTAAAGAAAAAAGTTAGACCTTCGGTGTCTTGGAGAAAAATACTCGGCTTGAAGTTTTCAATAAGCTGTTCAAAGGTTGTGCTAACAAAAAGTAAAAGATACGAAAGTTATACTAAAAAAACGTTTTTTCAAGAACACCCTAATCTTTTTTTTTAATTTCTTGTATAACAAAAACTAAAAGAGATAGAGCTTTAATATATTCAACAAATTTATTCAAAATAAGTTACTTTACAACTTTGTGGAAGACTGTGGAGCTCTATCTTTCATCAGTAAAAAGTTTATTATCGTATTTTAGATAAATTAGAACCACCCTAATAACTATTCCAATAAAAAGAAGCATCTTCTAAAGTACACAAATTCATCCTAAGATATGATACGGCTAAATTATACAGGTTTGTCAGAAAGTAAAAATTCCTCCTAAATTAGCGATCTGGACCACTGTGCACTGCGATGGCATATTGTATTGAACATAGATCTCGGGGAAAATCGCGTCGACTAACAATCGGGCCACTATATGGAAGTAAAAAGCTAGTACTTTCAGTATGTTATGATGTTGTTTGCTCCTTTTTGCTCCTTAACGAATTATTTAAGGTGGAAGTTATCCCAAAAAAATCTTAAAATTTGGAATATCTTTTTAAATTCAACAGATAGGAATTTACTATGTTCGACAAAAATATGTGTTTCAATAGCGTAAACAACTTTGTAGAAGATTCCAAGAAGATACGAGAACGTCTAAAAAAGTTATCATGAAAAAACTAATTTTAAGGGGTCTTCCATATAATATGTTCCATAACTCGTAAACTATCAAAGCTAGATATATGATGTCTTCAGTAATTTCTTTTGTAATGGTATTTGCTATAACTTTGCCGAAGACACAAAGTCTCTATCTTAATTAGTTCGGAAAATATATTTCGTATATCACTTATAGGTGAATTAATCACTGAACGGTATACTTCTGTGGATGCGCAATCATAAGAACGACAACTTCTCCGAACAAACTATACCTCTAAAGTCAACGGTTTAGACGCTATTAATTTTGAGCACGAAAACGACGTTATAAAACACTGTGCAACCCCGGAATTTGCTTAAAATCGGCTTTTATATACGTTTCGTCGTCCATCACACAGCAGCCATATTTTGTCAGCATCTTCTCGTAGAGCTTCCGTGCCCGAGTTTTAGCCGTCGATTGTTGCCGCTCATCGCGATTTGGGAAGTTCTGTACCTTGCATGTATGTAGTCCAGCTCTCTTCTTTGCATTCTGCACGTAGCTCTGCGACAGCCGATCTTTTTAGCCAAATCACGGCTTGAGACGTTGGGATTTGCTTTAATCATCCGCTTCACCTTTCCCTCCGTCCTTTTGTTCTCCGGTCCCGATTTTCTTCCAGCTCCTTTGCCGTGGTCCAACGTCAACCGCTCCTGGAACCGCTTCAACACTCTGGAGACGGTTGAATGGTGAATGTTCAACATTTTTCCCAACTGCCGGTGCGACAGGTCAGGAAATTCCAGGTGTTTGGAAAGAATTTGTTCTCTCGACTCGCGTTGGTTCACCTCCATTTTCGTTGAATCGAAAAACAAGACTTCGAGTTTGACAGCATGTAAACAATACACATCAATGAGAAAGTGTGCAAAATTTGGTTGATTTTTACCCAATGGTAAAAAGGTATGCTCTGTTGAATGTGTCGCAATAATTTCGTGTTCGCCCTTTATAGCTCGCCATTTCAGATTTTAAATGACGGCAGGCATCAATTTGCGATCTTTTGAAATATTTCTTATATTTAAAATGCCCATGTCGCGTGATTCTAGATGACAGAATATCTTGAATATACCGTCATCTTAAATTTTGATCTGCTATCACAGGTATAAAAATAGCAGAGGCTATTAAATTTCCTCTTACTTTCGATTTTTGGGCAGTTTCCCACACCAAACATACCCATATTGCAAACTTTCTGATGATAAATCATTATGAAAATGTCGCAATATTGAGTTAAGGAACGCCATTGATGACCACGAACATAATTTATTTGTACAGAAAGATGTCTGAAGACATTTTTTCAATTGCCGAAAAAACTTTATTTTATACCCAAAAGAAATTTGTTTAGAATTCTTAATAAAAATACTAGCAGCACTAGCATTGCCGATAAATATCAACCCGAATACACAACCGAAGTTTGTTTTCGTTATTCTCGTGTTTCCGTCCCATACTCGTGCACCGGTAAACGAAAAACAAAACCAAACCGCGGTGCTGTGTAAACGAAACTCGGTTTGGTTTTTGTGTCTCGTATAAACACAACCAGCGATAAGACTGCACACAATGTAAAGGAAACATAAACACTTGTAGAAATTTGGTTTACCGTACCGGTACTCAACCGGTATTTTCCCACCTCTGTATAATTATCGAGACATAAAGCGCCTCAAAACCGCTTATAAGCTACTCTTCCGTGTTCTGTTTAGCAAACAACCCCCATTGACAGAATATTTTATCAGTGATTACCACAGCGGGTTACCAGAAGACAAACTACGGACCATTCCCTTATGACAATACTACTTGCGGGCAGATTAAAAGATAAATTGAAGGAGATGCACTCGAAAATACGATACGATACAGTGTACGAAGAAACGAAACCATAATCACATACTTCTTGGTTTCATGAGACTTCGGAATTGGCGTCGATCAGAGACTAAATGACTAAACATAGGTTCTACCAACCTACTACTTTATTACTAAATACTATGATGAAGAAAAGAAAATGGAAAATGACCCTGAAGCATGAACCTACGAGCTGTACGGATTATACATGCAGACTTAGATCGGGAGGCTTTTGGGCATGTAACGCGTAGGAGAGAAACTCGCTATAGTGATCAGTAGACAATCTGCAAGGCGTCGTCGACTTTTGGGGAAAGCGTTGCTCTCGCTGGAGATATGCAATCGAAGAATATATGTTTGTGGAGCGTGATTGGAAAGTGGCTTCCAGAAAATCTCTAATGCATTCGATCATGGTTTGCATCAAATAACTATAAATGGTTTATGAAAAAATCTAAATCTATTTTGGACCACTCACATACCCCGAAAAGTGATATTAATTTTTTTCCTACAGAAAAAGGATTTTCTATTTTCTTCTTGATTCTTGGAGTTGCTCAGAAGTTATTGTTGTTTTTTTTTATATCTCAATATGATTTTTCATGGATTTTTCCAGTAGTTAATAGTACTTTTTATTGATTTATTTATTTTTTGTTTTTTGTTCAGTTGTAAAACTTTTCACATTGTTGAGTTTTGGATCTTCAAGAAAAATTAAAATTGAAATATGTATTGTTAACATCGAATATGCATGCAAAGTTTGAAAGAAATCGGTTAAGTAGTTTTTGAATGGCAGTGTATAATTTTTTTTCCAGAGACATTCTACAAAAAACTTCTCCACCGAGTCGTTTGTCGATATTTTCGCAAAGAAAAATTACAGCGTGCTTTTGAAATGATACACTATAATGAACAAAAGTTTTGACAAATTAGCTTCAAGCAAAGTTCTAAAAAAAATCGCAAAAAAGTGTTTTTTCGCGCTGAAACATTTATACTAAAAACGTTAAAACGTGTTTTAACGCTATCTTGATGATATTTTCTTGTTGCTAATTATTATAACGTGTTTTAACTCTGTAGTGTGAACATAGTATTACCCCCCACCCTTAAATTGTCAAGCGAATAAAAAGAAGAAAGAATTAATTATGCACAAATCAAAAAAAAAGAATATGATGATGACAATATCCAAACCTCTATATGTGCATTACAAACAGATTTCAAGTAACGTTTGTTTACTGTTCAGAAGATGCCATCGTATCGTCGAAGCGGTGCACAGTGGCGGGTCTTCAAACAAAAGTCGGACAAAACCTCAAATGTTACCTAATTTGGCGGAAAACCGCAATTTAAGCTAATTTTGAGGTGCTGAGCTCATTTTTGATGTCAAAAGTCGTAAAATATTAAATGCATTTTTCCATACAGTGTCATTGAACCTTTCTTATAACTATGATCCCGTTTTCATGATAGATTTTCCGTTACTGTTCACCAATGTCAGCAATATCATAAAAAATGAAGAACACTACTTTAAATCCATTGTATAACGTGTTGGTTTACTGTAGATTGTCTAACTATTTTACACAAAACACCATGCGCATCCATATAAGCAACAAAGATTCAAAATCTCTTTAAACCTTTTTGCGCACCTAGGCGCAGAACGAGACCATGATATTCGAAAAGTAGAGGTTATTTCCCATAGAATGTATACTATGTGACCGTTCCGAAATGATTCCGAAATTTGTACAGCATACATTAGTGAAAAAAGTATTATTGATCTGACCACCTCAAACAAATTTAAACTAAAAAGTCATAGTTCCAAGCAAATTTACCAAATGTATTTTATTCACTAACCAAGTTCTTTCGTTCCTCTATCCAATGAAACTAGTTGTGCTAAAATCGGACCAAAATCAAAAGAGCAACATGCATTTGAAGTGAACAGAGCAATGGTGGTTTCGGAAATGAAAATCATTAAAAAGTCCGGACTTTGCTACGTTTAAACTCATGTTAAAAATCGTGTTCTTATACAATGATCATAAAATTTTGAATATACACCATTCAATAGATGAGAAATCTAGAAAAATATAAAATATCAATATTTCAAAAATAAATTTTTGAGGTTTTGGCCAGCCTCCAGCCACTGTGCGGTGTCATCGAAGCGGTGCCAGAAACTGCGTCAGGACTCATGAAGGCTTTTAAAGCTAATCCAGTGCTTTCGGGCATGGATGTGAGAAGTAAAGCGCTATCAAGCAATCGAACTGGACCGTAAAGCAAAACATTATGGCCAGAATCGCGGGTCTGAATGACGTATGATCATGATCTGATGAAACGTATATCAAATTTGACTTTAAACAGCTTCCGGGACATAAGTTTAATGTTGCCAAAGATCACTGAGATGTTCCCAAGAAGTATAAAATTGTTGTTGCGGACAAGTTTGTCGGAAAAAGTGTATCATCTGGCAGTAAATTTGCAGTTATAGCCACAAGACTCCAATTTTCAGCACAACCAACAACGAGTTATACATCAACGATGGTCTGAAACGCGTCTAGCGGCTAATTAAGTATCACTGGGGCTCTCCCCAGTTTTTGCCAGATTTGGCGAGTAACCACTACAGTAAGAATGTGCAATAGCTGTACCGGGATAATGACGTCAACGTACATGAGAATGGGTTGAACCCCATAACCTCCCGGAATTCCACACAATCGAAGTATATAGGAATTTCACCCAATCCAAGTCTATGGTCTCTATAAGTATATAGAATGGAAACATGGCTAAGGGTGTTATTACAATGACTAGATACTGGAAAAAGCAGCCGGCGATGTTGATCAGCAGCTTGTGCAGAAATTAAAGGCAGGTATAATGCCCAAAGTTCAAATTTTCATTCGAGAGGAATAAAAACCGCAAAATCCACATTGTCAACAGTTTTTACGGCATTTAATTAGCAAGGGACTGGAAGGTGAAGTATATTTTTCAATATTTAGAGCCATAGTACTCAAGGGAGAGCAAGGTGTTGAGGGGAGAAAGTTTGGAAAAGCGTGGAAAGATCATATATGCAAGCTTAGAGCTCACCGGCGACTTAACTTTTTGTCTGCTACCGTAGGAGTCAGGGTCTTTTGGCATTAGAAATGCGAATCACCTGAGTCTACGGCATGTCCGGACAAGCGTAAAGTAGGGGAACATGGGGAGACTTGACCAAGCGCAAAATTCTATTTTTGGCTATGGCGTCTTCTATTCGGTTCTTAAAAATTTTTTAAAAATGTTTTTATACTTGTTTCGAACCCTTAAGGTAATTTTAAAAGTTTGGAATGAAAAATCATTTCCTTACAGAAAATATTCCATGATTAATAAATTTGCATTAAATGATGTAATTTTTTATCAAACTTTGTATGACCATATCTACTCGACTACTAATTACTATTAAAGTACTAATATATCATCTTATTCCTTATGAAGCAGTGAAATGATTTTACATAAATTGGAGCATTGGAATAGTTATTACTAGAATTTGCACGACATTGAACGCAATAACTAATGTTGGGGAGACTTGACCAAGATTTTATGGGGAGACTTGACCATGTGGCAATTAGCTGAAGAAAGATACAAAATTCCTGATATTTACTATGCTTTGGTATCTACTGTTAATGTTAATCATGCCGTAAAAAAATCCCACCTTAAATATAAGTCTATTTATGCTAGTATTAGTAAATAAAGTTACCAGTCGTAGGACTGATTTTGTGACGTGTGAACATGCAATGTAAGCAGTACAGTTAATCCTTAAAAAGAAATGCATTAAAAAAATCGAAATTTATTAAATGCAACCATTTTATATTTTTTACTGCTACCTAAGGAACTCGAGAATATGGAAAAAAATAATTACACTATGTTTTATGTCATTATTTTTTGTTATGATTTTTCAAAATTCTCTTGGTCAAGTCTCCCCAGGCCTTGGTCAAGTCTCCCCGCAGTGCGGAGACTTGACCAAAAAAAACGATCACAGAAAAACTTTTGTAACTTTTCAAAAATTAAATTAAAAATTCTGCAAAAAATCATGAACACACACAATAACTTTGTACATTATATCTCATTGACTTTTGAGGGATTGAAGGCTTTTTTAGAGATTTATGCAGGTTTAGCTGAAAACCTGGTCAAGTCTCCCCATGTTCCCCTAACTTGTTACTTCATGCTGTCGGAACCGACAAAAAATTAAGTCACGGTAAACTTCCACACTAAGCATTTGCGACGTTGAAACTCATTGAATGAGCCAGTTTCGTTTGTTCCCTCACCAATTGCCTGCCTGAGTGATTTTTATTTTATCGACTATTGCGACTGTCTCAACGTTTGTGATATATGGTCACATGTGTTGCTGATTTGCACGGTGTCGGCAGCTTTCACCCAAAGCTGCGACGATGGATCCCCATCACGGTTTTACTCCTACGGTAGCAGACAAAAAGTTAAGTCGCCGGTGAGCTCTAAGCTTGCATATATGATCCTTCCACGCTTTTCCAAACTTTCTCCCTTCAACACCTTGCTCTCCCTTGAGTACTATGGCTCTAAATATTGAAAAATATACTTCACCTTCCAGTCCCTTGCTAATTAAATGCCGTAAAAACTGTTGACAAATTGACTCAATAGGCCGTTAACAAAAATGGTTAACAAAAAAAATGGTAAAAGAAAACCCACATTGTATCTTTAAACCACCATAAATACGCATCATTTTTTCTGATAACGTATTATGCTAAATCATGCTTCCAATTAAAAGCGTAGCGATTTTAAATTGGCTTTGCGTATTGCAGGATACATAAGTCAAATGATAAAATAAAGTTTCAAAAAACTTTCCAGACTGCTCATAGCAAAACACAGCCTTAATTATTTGTAGAAAAATTCCTTGCATCAATATTTCACATGTTGTCTGCGATTGAAAAATGTTCAATTTTATAAACTTTAAAAAAAATCATATTGCAAAAAACGTGAGGATTATTTTACGCTAAAGACCACGAGATATTTTTTTCAAGGAAGTTGAAAATGTTTGATGTGAATTTCTTCTATATTTAGGAAATAAAACAACGTAAAATTCAATAACAAAATAAAATAACTGTTTTACAATCAGTTTGTCTTCACATCTCGCCCTGAGGAGAAGCAAAAAATCGTCCCGCGCAAGTGAAACAGTCAATTCTACCTAAAAATCAATCGGTGCCTATCACACAAGCAGTCCATATAACAATAGCCTATACCTACTGTGCGATTTAGTGATGAGTGACGGTGCCCAGCAAAAAGCAACCCAGATGCGGCCGAACTGTGTTGCTGTTGATTTTTCAAAATGCCCCGTAAGACCAGCCATTCGGGAAGTGGAACAGTTATTAAAAGTGCAGATGGAACTCAATCTGGCTGAAGTGAAAACCCTACAAATGCATCATATCAAACATTGCGTGCTGATTTCGTTCAACAACATTAACCAAGCTGAGTCATTCGCCTCGCGAAACAACATGCAGCACACCGCCGAATGCGGCATTGTTAAATATAGCATTCCCGTATACATCGAGAACCGCTGTAGAAGTTCGGGTCCATGATTTGGCTACGCGTACCCCTGACGGCGCGATTAAAAAATGCTTGCAAAAATACGGAGAAGTAGACTCCGTTACACATGATACATGGAGGAATTTTTTCCCGGGAATCCCTAACGGTGTTCGTGTGGTGAGAATGCGTGTGACCAAGCCAATTCCCTCTTACTTAAGCTTCACAGTGTTAGGAAGGGACGATGCTCTCATTCAACAGACATCACTAGTCACGTACCCAGGGCAAATTTCTACGTGCCAGTTCTGCACGAAGAAGCTGCACCTCGGAAAACCTTGCGTAGAAACTGTTAAGGAAAACTCAAATCCAACTGAAATCAGCACACAACCATCTTACGCTAAACCACTAACAGCTGCAAAACCAGCTTCTCCGGATCAAGAAGCAACAAACATGAATTCTACAACGATCGCGTTTAATGTCTCTAAGCCAACAACCAGCAACAACAACAACAATGAAGCGAAATCAGAAGAGAACGGACACACAATAGCGTCCCATACGATTAAAGCACAAACCAGAACAACCGATCGTGAACAGCATGCGAGTCGCACAGATGAGGATATGGACGAGTACGACAACGAGAAAGAAGGCAGACCACATTACCCTAAAGATTCGGCGAACAACTTTTCACCGCCAAGGAAAAGAATCTCAACACGCAGCAGCAAGCTGCGTCAACAAGATGGTACGAGTAAAAAATAAATACTGTTAAATTCTTTATTTTTACATATTGTAAAAGATTAAAAGATGTCCGGCTCAGTTATGCTAACGCGTTGAGCCGTGTCAAATAAACAGAGAAAAAAACTGTATTACAATCGAATCTCTACCAGAAATCCAACTAATAATGAGGGCTTAATATAGGAATCAGGAATCAGAATATATTGGCTCAAATGGCACATTCCCCGTACATAGTCGGGGATTTGTGCCTTGGGCTTAATATAACTGAAGGTTTTTAAGCTGTTAGCCCCCCCCCCCCCCTATAATGGAAAAGGCAGCGCACGCATATGTTGTTACCTTTTCATTTTGGGTATTGAATTTCGGTCGAGAAAAAATTCAACCTACTAGCAGAATTTACTCAGCTTCGTAGGTACATGGTGTTGACTGAGCGTAAAAAGTTTCACTGCTAAAGATAACAAACGATAGGATTGGGTGGACAAGGACATTCTTACATCTTTAACTACATTACAAAACCTTCACATATTTCAATACACATTAAAAATCGATTTGTTATAGTGTGCCACAAAGTCAACAGATATATTAAATTAAATGAAGGATCATACCTTTTAGGATAATTATATATTTTCTATCGAGGAACTATATTCATCGTCTTTTTCGAGAATCCACTGCTACCCAGCGCCTCTGGCAAGAATTCCTCCTATAAGTTCTACAAAGATCAAGTAAAAATTGCTTATGAACCCTTGTTCCGGCTAAATTTACTAGCTTTGCTTGTAACCCTCATATTGAAAAATGAAACCATGAACATATTTTATAGCTGTTTTTCAGAATCCAGAATTCAAAATGTATCTCAAAAGACACTTCGCTAGATTAAGATCATTTATCTTCAACGCATACAAACCGTTCTGCGAATAATCAATTGATAAACGTAGCTTCCCTGGGCATATCCCACAATCCGCTGGCCAAGACACCTACAGCTGTCTGTGTTAGAACTTACCTTCGACACCTATTGATTCCACCTGTGCGATAATCACCTTTCCACCATCGTCAATACCTCCTCTGCGATATCCAATTCGTATACATACTCAGTACCGCTCCGGGTAAGACTAGTGCAGAGGAGTTCTTCTTTCACGGCAGGACGGCATATACGTACATGCTACGAAGGCAAATGCTTTGCTTTTCCCCTAGCTCTCCCAAGACGAGTGCACCACCAGCCGTGACTTTAATTTCTATTTTGCAAAGCTCAATGCGACCCATAATTGCTTTCTGGAAAGCGATAACTATTCAGATGAAGGCACAGAGCAGTGTAATCATCATTCTCAACGGATGCCTCGGCCTTGGCCCACTGGGTTGCCTCTGTCCCCATAAACCAATAAAATTGTTTATATCATTATGACTTTCCCTCTACGTTCAGTTACATTGTCTTGTTCCATGGGCTCGATTCCAGTGATTCTGCCATATCGTTGCCATCGCCATCAGTGCCCCAGCTAGAGCCTGCCAGTAATTGGCCAGAGGCCGAGGACAACGTCAAGAGAAAAGACCCCGATTGTTGTTTATTTACATTAATAAAACTTTATGACCTTTCAATAACTGCAAAGCTGCTTTCTTCGTTCCATCCGAATGGCATCCGTCATCGATCCATCGATTTCGAGCGAACTGTCTTCTCGACGTAGGGTAAACATAGATCGATCTGTACCATGCCAGAAAAAAAACCATTAGATTCAGGGTGTCCGCAGTGAGCCTCAAGCAAGGCTTTTGCACTATAAATGTAGTAGAAACAGATTTTTATTCTTTTACGATTATATTAGTAATAAACTGGGAAAAGGAGACCAAGCGTTCCCAGTGCATTGGTTTTTCGCAGCAGCCATATTGATTTTTATGAAACATGCGCGTGGAGGCCTGTCGTAAAACTGTCCAACCCTCCTCTGGGGCAGTTATGTGTTTCGCACGTCTCTGAAAGGACCTGCGTACATGCATATAACTACATGCATACGAGGCTTACCAGTTGCTAGGAAAGAAGTCGTGTTCCTTCTCGGGAAAAGCCAAAGCATCAAAAGTCATTAGACTGAGTTGTTTCTTTGTACTCCTTTATCCACATTACAACGTGTACCATTCTATCACGGTAGTGCTGCTGTTTCAAGTGAAAATTTTAATTGCCTTTAGCTGTTCGCTGGAAGCACAAGGTCAATAAGCCTGAAACAATATTAGAACCTGTGTCCAGTGGCGTTCCAGATTCAACGCTGAAAACTCGAAATACAATTTTATAACCTATTTAGTTGTCAGTTTGCCACATCAGTTTATACTTTAAACTGAACTAGTTTCATATACTTCATCCAAATAAAGCACGTAACGGTGCTGATTTAAAATTTAAGAAATATTAAACATCATATTAACAAATTAGTTACATAAGGGTAATTTTTCGATGTAACAGTAACAGTGATGACAACACTTCAATAGATGGTGCGAAAACACATTGGTTTCACTATAAACAAATTGTTCCTGAAAAACTCATCTAATCCAGCGATCGTCCTATAGGACAAAGTGTACATTCATTATTTGCGATTTATTTTTTCAAAATTTAATAGAAATTTATTAATGCTTTACTACATTTATAAAACAGTATACACCATACAACATTTCTCCTGAAGTAGAAAAATTGTTGAAAACTAATTTGTCTTTGTTAAAGAGAAAAATGGGTAAAATTACTTTTACTCATGAATAGCATAAAATCTGGTAACAAAATTAGTTACAGAATTTGCTTCATCAGAATCTAACTCTAACTTCATTTGTTTCATCAGAACCTAAACCTAACTTAGAGGTTCTGGTGACTATTAAGAGGTTGATATCTCTATTAGCTTCATCCGGACAAACCTGTGACAGAAACCAAGAAATAATACACCGGGTTTCTGCTTCCATGTCGTAAGAAGCGACAGGACTCTGCTTCATTTTATGCACCTTTTACCCTTTCTAATTGTTTGTATTAAATAAATAAATTGATTCTAATCATTCCTTTTATCTATTCGTGATAAACCTGCTTGCTTTTCTTTCTAGTAGCTAGAATATTAATAAAGTACGTGTGCGTGAAATTGCCAGTTAGTACGCCATATAAAGAAAGGTTTTCATTACAGTTAATGCTTATTTTGGGCCGCTCAAAATTATTTCATATCCTCGTCGCGAGAATAATGGATAGTTTTACTATTGTAGCCTCAATTTGTTTACTACTCTTAATTATTTTTTCTGATTTTTTTTTTCGGTGCTTTACATTGTGCCAATCTGTTCTCTGTAAACATATTATTTGAACTACTATGTTTCTACACGGATAAAAATCCGTTCATGAAAAAAATCACGACTTCGTGAACTAAACGATTTACGAAAACTGTGACCAAGTTCCTGAAATTATGAATAATAAACATCGTAGTCATGAAACTATTTGTGTTGCCGAAAAACTAACTCGCCCCGAATATATACATGGCGTTACATTCCAATGTTTGGTTGGGTTACTGTGGTTGTTTCCTGGAACATGTTCAGTTTTTGTTATGATTCTTGTTCATAATTTGGAGATCACCATCTAAAAGAGCTGACAGTTAAACGATGTTTGTAATTTCAGCAGCTTAGTCGCGATTTTCGTGATTTTTCATCACGTCACCGTGATATTTTATTCATGAGCTAACTGTTGGATCTTTCTAATGGAGTAGCAATGTATGTTCATGATTTCAGGATTTTAGTGATGATTTTTGAAATTTCTGTTCACATTATCGTGATTTTTTAATCATACATATAATGCTTGATTTTCATGATCTCAGGATCTTAGTAAAGATTTTTAATATTTTTAACCACGAGTAATGTAATTTAAGCTCATTATCTTAGGATCTTAGTCACGATATTCCTAATTTATATGTAAGTTATCGTGATATTTTATTTTTTAGCTTACTTTCGAGTTTGACACGGGAATTGAAGTGACTCATGTTCATGATAAAGGATTTTTTTCCCTTTACTACTTTACTTTTACTTTGCTATACTAGGAATCATAAATTAGTTCACGACGATTGCAAGGATTATTGAATAAAATTTCGAGTTTTGTGAAATATTTCACGAGAAAATACCCGGACTGTTTTGATTTTGCAAATTAATTCACAACTACACTAATGATTACACTGTTCAACATACGATTGGAGAGCAGAACGAAAAAAATGGCGAAAAGTTGGGGTCCCAGAAAACCCCTGGTGAAGAAATGTTTGAAAAAAGAAGTTGAAGCGGGGCTTCACAGTCTAAAACTAAAGTTTGTATGGAGAACTAGGAGCAGGGATGCCAACGGTACCGGTAAACTAAATTTTTTTCGGTATATTTACATTTGCACAAGCCGTACAGCGACGGATCACCACAGCTCTTGCCAGAACGGTAGTCAAACCGAGTACATTTTCCCGTACAGCAGTAGAATACATTTTTGTTTTGCTGCTGTACTCCGACTGCTCGGTGAGAGTTTGGCGTAGTAAAGTTTGTTCTCTCGCTTTGTACACTTTTCTCTGCATAGTCAAAGGGAGAGGCCCGCACACGAAAGCGTTGATGCTGGTCGTGGCGTAAACGAACCGCATTCAATGTCGTCGTTTATGATTAAAAGTAATGAATAGATTAAAAATATTAAAAAGTGTACAATAGGGTGACAATAAAACGACCTTTTTTGAAATTACTTATCTACACCCCCTAGCGTCGTTCCAAATTATGAAAAAATGACACTGTCCAAATTTGAGCGAAATCGGTTAACCCTAACCCCTCCCCTAACGAGCTTACAGTTTGTATGGGATTTTTGGCCAAAATGTATGGGGAAACACTCACAGTTCACATTATCGCCCCCGGAGGGCGCTGTAAACTTCCGAACACGGACCTAGGAAGGAGTTAAGCTTTTGAAGATATGCCGAACAAGTTTATCGAAGACTACAAGACAATCCAACCAACCGTTAAAGAGTTATTAACGTTTAAAGTTGGATACTCCTGCTTAACATTCGCAAAGGGCGTACTCCGCTTATCTCATATATGTGACCCACATGCAAAGGTGGAGCAAGGTTAGGAAAAACTCATATATCTCTGAAACGACGAGAGATAGAAAGTTACGATGTTCCACAAAGTTGTAGAGAAATAAAAGGACTTTTTGGTTTCACTGGATAGTTTCAGGATTTCTCCGCATGGTGGCGGTAATGAGCCAAGCAATTTAAAGGGAATGCTCCTATCTGTACAACGCTAAGAGATGGAGCATTTGGATGTTCTAAAAAGTTGTAGAGTAGCAAAAAATACTTTATTCTCTAATTTGAAAAATGCAAAATTCCACCACATGGTGGCGCCAGTGAGCAAAATTAATTCAAGGTAATTCACCTATCTATACAATGGTAAGAGATAGTGCAATCTGATGTTCTACGAAGTTGTAGAGTATTTCAAAGGCTATCGTGTCTCGTTATAAAAATTGGAATTAGGCCGCATGATGTATAAGAAACTAAACAAATCGCTTTTAAAGAATTTCATGTACGCCAAGTTGTTTGAAAAATATACTATTTGGCAAAGCAAATAGACAGTTTACGCCGTGTTAAAATGAACAGCTTCTTGAGACACTTTGTGGATGACTTGTCAAGAGACACATCTTTGGGTACTCTTTGGAACACATGCAGAAGAATTCGAAATCGGAAGAAGACGTTTGTCCAGATTCTAATACTGTGTAGAATATCATTCAATATGCTCCCACAACACAGTGGTCTAGAATGTGAATTTAGCAGCAATTTTAACTTTTTGCTAAAATTAAATGACGTAGCCTTACAACATGTTTGGCAAAGTTGTTGTACTTTGCAATGCCCTTCTTTTTGTTTGAACAGATGCTAGGGTGATTCTAATTTTAGCAATTTTTAAAATTGATTTTTTAAATGGTTCAAGATAGAACTTTAGTGTTCGATGTAGAAGTTGTAGAGAAACACATTTTATACATATTTGCTGAAGACATGCAAGCTCTGGCTTTTGTAATTTTCATTGCACGAGAAAGCCAAATGTAAGCTTCAGTGTGTTCTGTAAACTTCCGCCAGCTAACAAAGTTAGTAAAACTGTGTGGGCGCACCAGCGGCTGCTCGTTCATTGGGCCACTTGCGCGACTTCCGAAGGGTTAAAAAACGGTTTTATTTCTAAAACATTTGTAGTTTTTATTTTACACTGAAGTACCCTTTGGACAACTTGAAGATTATTTTAGAGCACATAATTTGCTTTAAAACATTAACTGACTACTAAATTCTTTTCGTTTCGAAGTTATGAGAACTTTCTTATAAAAACGTTTTTAATCCACCTAACAGTGCGATGATACATTTTGTATAACTCTTATCACTCTCTTCGTAGAACTTCTAGTTTTCCGATCTGTTTACTTCACATCTTTGCTCTCACTTGAGTACTATGGCTCTTATTTTCATAACTTTCCCTACCCAGTAATCTCTAGCTAATTGAATGTCGTTAAAATGTAAAAAAGAAAATGTGACTAACATAGTCGAAATAAAAAAAAGTAAATTTTAAAGTAATTGAAATTTTTTAACATATGTGACGGAAGATTATCGAAAAGTTTCGTGAAAAAGAAAATTCCAGTAATGATAATGTTTTTCCCTAACGGTTTTCGAGAGTTTTTTATTTGTTCTTTGGCATTAGGATTAGGGATAATAATTCAAATCAAAGATACTACTGGGAAGTCATTTTTAGAAAAAGTCGATATCGAACTAAAGTTTGAACTATGCACTTCATGAAAGCTTAGCTACGTATCCTCCGCCATCGAGTGCGGCATATCACTCATAATTTTGATGGGCATCTCTCACAATTGCATGGTAGAGATGCCGCACGACGCTATTTTCCGACCGTGCTCATGATCAGAATGTCTTCTAAAAGGTCCCAGCTATACAACCGATTCACAAAAAAAATCGAACGATTTAAAAAAACGAAATTTTAATATGGTGCTGAAAAATTTTCGGCGCTCCACCCTAGTAACAATTGTGGTTTTATGATAGTTTTATAGCCACTGATAAAACTTAGTTCGCGCTTGTAGCGTGCTATAAAACTTCAGTTATTACTTGGGCATGATGCAACTGGACGCACAAAATCATTACTACAATTTTCGTGAGTTAATAATAAGGATTATTTTACATCTCTAGTGTTGTAGTTCCCCGAAAGACAAACTCACAATATCATATTGCCGTATAAAATTAACCCTATATACGAGATATAGAGAGTGCGGCATCTCAATCGAAATTACCCTACATAATTTTTTGGAAATATTTTTGGAATTTCTAAATGTTTTTTTTTTCTCTTCAATCTGCAACATTTGCTGAAAATATTGTTGGAAGGCTATTGCGAAAAGCAGTGTGGCAATACTGGTCACTGGATGGAAGGTGAGGGAAAGACGTATATTCATTTTGTTCATACTAGTAATAGTAGCAGAAAGGAATGGAAAGACACATGACGCGAAAACGAGCGAGTGAGCGATACTAGTGCATATTCGCGCGACTATTCAACGGTCGGTCGGTTTTCCTCATCACTCATTTGACCGTCGTTATACTACTAGCTAGCATCGGCAGTAGCGGAGTAGAATTTTTCGTCCTATGAGCCGTGCCAAACAGTTCGTAAATCCACCGGATGGAAAGCTCCCCGAAAGCAGTTTGCAACGAAGGTCGTCCGCAGAACTTCAAAATTGATCTATGCTTCCAGACCTCAATCACTATTATGTCTCCCAAGAAACCAGCATGGCATACCTATTGTGTCTTTCATAATAAAACAAACCAATGGTTAGGAAAGTGTGTGTTGCTTTCAAGGAAGTCGTAGCTTAATTTAAAAAAATATGATGCGCCAACAAAAGAGAGAGAAGGAATATCAAATCAAAATTCATCATCAATGGTCGTCCTGAAAAGGGCAGGTTCTGGTTTTCTCGGCACTGTTTCGCCTGCCAACGCCTGACGGCAGAATGGCATGGATATTAGGCAACACACCATCCTGGAAAATGGTCACGCCGGAGAGCAATGTTTAAAAATCCGGTTTTCGTCGTGTATGCTACCCTCTAAACAGAAATGAAAATAATTGCCTCTGCTAACACAAACAGATTCATCCACCAGCCGTGTTCAGCTCACAAATAACTCCTTCTCCATATTGTACAGCCCTTTGAGGACCCTGTACGCTCTAAACAGTTCAACACAAAATGAAACAAATCTACAGTGGACCTATATAAATTTTTTCATCATTTAAGTGTTCGGTTGGTGCATCATATTGACGGGTCTGACTGAGATGAGCTGAAATTTTTCGCCATTTCCGAGCAGTTTTCGAATAATTTTTCATAACAGTTTTTCGTTATGACAACATTGCTGAACTTATTTTCGACAAAATGGCAAAAAAAATTTCAATTATATGCAGTACAGCAAAAGATATAAGCGTACCAAACTCTACACGACTTTCCTGCCGAAATTTTAAAAGGGCCCGTATATTGAAAGGTAAGTCGTTAGTCACGATAAAAATGGAGCTTCTTTGTATAAAGGGCGCCGCCGCGGTATTGGTATTTAATTAGCCTACTTTGGGGTCCTTAAAATAATGTCACTGTTGAGTTACTTAGTACTTTGGAATGGTAATCCATGTTTTCATGATCTCACATGGACTACCATTCCAAAGTATTGATTTGTATTGTCCAGTTTAGAAGTTATGTGTGGTACCAGATGTGATGAAAAATTGACCATTAGAGTGAGACATGGTTATATGAAACAAATAAAATTTTGCTCATAGTAACTTATTGGGATCCATTTAGCTTCCTCTGCTATTTTTTATCTCGATCGATGAAACTATATTTTTGCGCCCACTGTTTAAAGTTTACATGGGATTTCGTATGAGGAAATCGTCTTTTGCAAAATAATTCTTCCAAGAGTCGTCCGTTACTTCCTAAAAATAAAAAGATGTCAGATTTTTATAGGAAATTTATCAAGGAAATAAAGTCTAGAAGACCGCGAAACGATCTGAGGCTTGTTAAGAAAGTTATTAATCAAAAACCGATTGATGCTCTGAAGATCGATGAAAATTTCACTTTTCATAGCATCATTGCTGATGATAGTCTAATTATATACAAAATTTTTAACTTTCTCTTATTATGTACAAAGAAGCCTCAATTTATCTCTCAAAACCTTTGCAAGGTGGCCAAACAGTATAGATAAATGATTTAGACACATTAAGAGTAAATCAAAACAAAATTTTCTATAATTGGACAACCAACAGCAGTGGTGCTAGAAAAAATGATTTTTTTATCAATCGTCAGAGCATCAATCGGTTTCTGTTTAATAACTTTTTTCTCAAGCGTCAAATCGTTTTGTGGTTTTCGAGACTTTGTTTCTATGTTGAATTTCCTATAAATGTCACATAACGATTTATTTTTATGAAGCAATGGGCAACTCCTGCAGGAATTATTTTATGAAAGTTAATTTTCCCACACAAAATCCCACAAAATCATCTACTACGACAGAGCGATCGACGAGCACCGGCGGCAATGTTGCAGCTATAGCAGGAGACGATCCTTCCTTGCCGAAATAGTCGCACAAAGCAAAATTCAAATATCTGGTGATGTCCCCGGACTGGGTAGGCAGCGCAGTTGGCATGCACGCTTTGCTTGTTTGCAAGGTAATAGGGGATGCTGATTATAATAGAAGCACAGCGCGAATTGGATTGTAGCATACTTAGGTATTTATCCCAGGCTGCATTATTAGCGGAATGTAGTGTTTAAGCCTAGTAGTCCGTGTAAGGTGACAGAATATATTTTGAGCCCTATTCCTAAGTTATAGATGAGACCAGATGTGATGAAAAAATCACTAATCGGCATTCGAATGACCCTAGTAGTTCTCACCTATCACTAAAATATCAGCCCTGTAATCGTGCAACCAATGCCTGTCTAAATGAGTTCACGGTGCATAGAGTACGCTTCTTCTGCGGGAGGCAATCGACGAGCACTGACGCGTGGCACTGTTCATGACGTCTTTGAGGAGAGAGCGTTCGTAGAATTAGTCAACAGTTGCTTCAAAAAATTAAAAAAAGGTTAATAAATGAGGCAACAGGAGAATGGGATCAATCAATGGGATTAAAAAGAAAGCCAAGAATATAGATGTTATTATAACCTGAGAGTCTTAAGAAAACTCAGTAACATGTTATGTATAATAAAAGAAACTCTGCACAAGAAATAAGAGTATTACTATTTCAGAGATATATGAGTTTTTCCTAACCTTACCCCACCTTTGCATGTGAGTCACATATATGAGATAAGCGGAGTACGCCCTTTGCGAATGTTAAGCAGCAGTATCCAACTTTAAACGTTAATAACTCTTTAACGATTAGTTGGATTGTCTTGCAGTCTTCGACATATCTTCAAAAGCTTAACTCCTTCCTAGGTCCGTGTTCGGAAGTTTACAGCGCCCTCTAGGGGCGATAATGTGAACTGTGAGTGTTACCCCATACATTTTGGCCAAAAATCCCATACAAACTTCAAGCTCGTTAGGGGAGGGGTTAGGGTTAACCGATTTCGCTCAAATTTGGACAGTGTCATTTTTTCATGATTTGGAACAACGCTAGGGGGTGTAGGTTGTGAAAAAAATTTTTCATATAAATCATTGTCACCCTAATGAATATACATCATTCGACCGCCTCAAAGGTCCCCCAAGTGTTTCAGGAACGAATGACAGTAGACCACAAACCAGAAGCTGGACGAAAAATGGAAACAACACGTACAAAATGGAGATTGCTCATTTTAAAACGGAATCCAAGCATTTAAAACTTAGCCTAAAAACTTTATATTTCGCAAAATTTCGTCCAAAGGGCCAAAAAAGAATTGAAAACGTACACAAAGTCCACAACTACCCAAATTGGGATGTTTTGCAAAAATGCACGTCCGGAAACTCTAAACGACGCTGCGTCATTGATGATGAGATCTACATTAAAGCAGATTTTAAACAGTTACCGGACAGGAATATTTTACTGGTAAGGGTAAATTTGCTGTGGATGACTGTTTCCAACGGAAGAAGCGGTATATATTTGCTTTGAAGTACTTAAGCTTGTTGCAAACGTAGTGAACCATTCGTTACCAAAAGCACCATGAGCGGTGAAATCTAAAAAACCGACTGAACCCAAAAACGGGTATTACCGTTGTTTTGGCCTGATTTGGTTTCATGCCACTACTCCAAAGCAATGTAGGAGTGGTATGCGGCAAATTTTGAGGATTTCATGCCGAAAGACTCGAACCTACGAAAGTGTTGTGAACTCCACCCGATCAAAACGTTTTGGGCCATGATGAAGCGTGAACTTCAGAAAATCAAAAAGAGGCGAAGAGCGAAAAGGAAAATATAAGGAAGTGGAAAAAACTGAAACCGGAAACGACTGACGAAGGAGGTCAATCGCAAATGTCGTGCATTTTACTCAAAATCATCCTAAAATTTTACCGACACATAACAGCTGAAATGAATACATATTCTGAATTATTGTAAAACTTTACTTTCAATCCGATAACTATTGCTGCTTTACCGATCAATCTAACTTGTCACAATAATTATCGGCTCATGTTTAAAACTAAAATTTCAACTATTAATAGGGCACTACCTCTGAAGTGCATGCGATACCGCGCACCTTTCGGTACAAGGAGCCATGCACTGGTAGCACTAGTTATGATTTGTTTCTCAGGAATTGACCGAATCCCCCCAAATATGAGTAGAGTCGAAATGGGCACATGCTGAAAAATTTTTGGTTGTGTTGGTTACGCTTATTATCTTTGTGGTCCATATTTATTAGGGGTTTATTACCGCAAAGTGCAATAGCCCGCATTATCCAAAAATAATAGAAACTTGTCGAAAAGTAATAGAAAGTTTAGTAATAAGTAGTACATTTGTGTGGTCACATCGAGTGGCTCTATTGGAGTGGTTATCGTATCTAATTATCATTCTACCTAATAGAGGTCTTGATTGCATAAAATAGTCATTTATCGCACTTCAAAGGTAAAAAGGTACATCCAAGTAATTGGTCATAGCAATCCTATTGACATACGTTCTGCACTTAATGTTTCTTTTGCTGACGTAAATGGTATACTCGATCCCTTATTGCCTGCTTCATCGATAAGAGCATTGTGGTTTTCTATAAAGGATTATTACTCGGTCACTATTTAAACACATATTACATATGCTATGCAGTGTTTGTTTCATCAATCTGCTGGTATTAATTGGAATTAGTTAACACGATTTCCAGCTAACTCAAAATAGGTAAGTGAAAATAAAACCAAGCAAACACAGCCTCCTCAACGTCATGTGACTTCAGTTTAGTATTCTTTTCCGGCACAAAGCCCAATCAAGCCAATGGACATCATTCAGAGATTAATTTCATTCACAACTTCTTTTCCCTCCTATCGACAGCCAAAATGTGTGGTGTGGCATTAAAACCCAAATTAGACGTGATGAATGAAAACCCCGAACGAGCTCGGAGACGGGATCGCTTGTGGGGTCCTCCCAGGCTGACAACAGCCGGGGATGTGATCTGCCCACGTTGTTGATGTTCCAAGCTCCGCGATCGTTGAGGATTCGGACCGTGTGCGAGACATGCTGAGATCGATAATCAATATATCAATCAATCACTTTAGGGAAACCCTCTTTGCACGCCAATCCGATCTGCGTGGACTGATTTATGTTGAGATTCATCCTCTAAATCTTCTCGAAGGTTTATTAATAAATTCAATTACCAAACCATAATGAAGCGGTTCAGCGCGGCTAAGAGTGTCTGTTTCTTCTTTGCTAGCTCTTTCTCTCTATTCCCTATCTTGAGCCTGTGGTTGGGCCTTCTTCGCGATCATCATCAAACAACGAGCGACGATCGATGGTGATAGGATCATTTATTGATTGGGATTAATTTCACCAGTTCGACAGGGAGATGAGATCATCACCAATTTGCTTTCGATTCATTCATAGAAAAAATCCACCGGTTGTGTGCGGACGTGCGCACACTATAGTGTAGTGCGGAAAAGAAATGCTGAACAAGGACGGACGATTCACTCCAAAAAGTATGTTCAAATGGCAGACGTTTGATGGGGAGTCTGTGCAGTACAAAGAGTAGGAACGAATTTTTGTGGCATAAATTCTTTACAAAACTTCCTAAACGGTAATTTTTTTTGGGCAGAGCCAATTTTTTGTTTTGTAGGTGACGACACAATATTTCATAGTTTGGTTTTTTAGTATTTCGGATTCTCCTCGTCAGTAATTAGCACCAACTTAATGCTAGTTAGATAAGTCTAAGCCAGCACCCAATTGGAGCCCGCTAGGCAAAAAAAAATTGGCCTGGCCAAAAAAAATATCCGTTTGGGAGGTTTTGTATAGGACCTGGCGTTTGGGTCTCATCCCAAAGGACGGTTTCGGTTTCAATATTCCTCGTCAGCAAACATGAACTTCTGCGCTAATTATCGAGGCATCAATCGGTACCAGTCATTTGTTTAAGTGTTCACACAAGACGTGTGACTTTTTGAATTTTGGTGCCTAACTGGCGCTGGTGCTGGTTTAGACTTATCTAACCAGCATTAAGTTGGCGTTAGTTACTGACGGGGAGCATCCGAAACACTAAAAAACCAAACTCTTAAATTCAAGTTGTTTTCCTGGTATTTCGAAGAGACGGGAATCTCGCAATCAATTCGCATCTTTAGACTTCCACTTAGAATCGGTTAACTTTTTATAAAATTCTACTTACACAAACATTATGACCCGGGCTTTAACTTCAATAGGACCAAGTTCATTCGTGAATTAGGATGATCAGTCAAAGTATCGTTACAATGCGGCTTGTTTCGTCATATATACATGATCGCAAAGTTCTGCTGGCTTGACAGTTTGGGTTTTAAAACATTGAGAATGACGCCCCAAGGGTACTTATTTCGTTGTTTTGTGTGTTAGGCAACGGATGGAGCATTCTACCAGGAGACTCTACGTGCAGAATGGCTTGCTGAGTATTACGATTTATTGGGAGATTCAACTCATCATACAAAAGGAAGAATTTTAACTGTGGATTCGAAAATCAGTTGTGATAGGTGGCAACGGATGGAGTATCTATTCAGTAAACCAGTATACTGAAAAACATTTTTGGGGACTATGACCTGGTTGATTGCAGTGTATATCATTAGATTTGTATTACCAGTCCAAGTACCGCCGTGATATTCCAGTTATGCAACAACTAGTACTCATCCATCGTTTTGCACAAGCCAATTATACACAGATGATTTTATGGTCTGTTGCTGTTAAAGATTTTTTCACATTATCTTAGCCATTTGCTACGAAAATCGGTAGCATTCAACCATACATCGAGTAAAGATAGTGGATCACATTTTTGCTTTACTATCCTCTGACTCGTCTTTCAATTTCTTATATCTTCTGTCATTTCTGTTTCTTCCTTCATATTATTAAAGTTTCCTGTTCACACCGGGATCTAGGCTCGTGAAGTACACTTTTCAAAAAAGACCCAGCTGATGGCAAAATGTATGTCGAACAAGATTCGTTTATCGAAGATTTTAACCTCCCTTTTAAAATACGACACATTGAGCTCGGACGGACCATATCAGATCTTCGTTCGCATTTAAGATAATCCGCTAAGTATTCTAAATATTTTGAAAGGACTAACACAGAAGAGAAAAGCCGTAACGGGTCTGGGTCAATTGGTATAAAGTCATTTGACATAACGGACATTTGGCATAACGGTTATTTGATATAATGGTCATTTGGCATAATTTTGAGAATTGATTACACTGAAGGTCATTTGGCATAACGGTCATTTGGCATAACGGTCATTTAGCATAATTTTGAGAATTGATCACACAGCAGATCATTTGGCATAACGGATATTTGGCATAATTTTGAGAATTGATCACACTGAAGGTCATTTGGCATAACGGACATTTGGCATAACAGTCATTTGGCATAACGGTCATTTGGCATATCAGACTTTTGGCATAATTTTGAGAAGTGATCACACTGGAGGTCATTTGCCATTTTTTCAACTACAAGGGAAACACATAATTTAACTTGAAAGTTTGAGCGAATTCTATACATTTCTTTTATAAGAAATGTAAAACTGTTCGAGAAGGCAGGTAATTCGGCATAATTTGAAGCCGTGCTACTGCTGAAGGTCTTTCCGTACAAATATTTTTATGTTAAGGAAAACAGTAATTTAGCATAACGGTCGTTTGGCATAGGTATATATAGTGATAAAGTTATTGATTACCTGGATGTTTTTTGAGTATATCCTTTCATGTATGTATTATGTATTTTGATTGTATGTTGACAATAACGTTCATCGTTCGAGGGAAAGTTAGTTAAGCACACATCGCTTCAAGTCGCGTGCTGTCCGACATCGCTGTCGCTTCGTCGGACTTAAACTAATTTATAGCCCCTATGTTTGAGTAATCCGGGCAAACGAGTGGATCGCAGGTTTGCTTGCGAGGGGCCGCCGCTTCCGACAGCGAGTCGGCGGCCATCTCGTTCAGCGGATCCTCAGCGGCTTTGCGCCGCTTCGGATTCTTGGTCTCGGTTATGAGGCAAAGCCGCATTGGCTTCACCCCAAGTGCTAGAGCAGTGTAACAACCGACGATTGAATATATGTAAGTTCATTCAATAACCCATCGTTTAAAAACATTACGAAATCCACAAATGATAAAGTAAATAATTCGAAAGAACAGCTCATGATATAAAGAAAGATAATAATGATAATTTCAATTATTGAAACATTCTATGGAAAACCAAACCTCATTGGCGATCATAATAATAATAGCTAAAACAAAACATACGTCGAGAGCACCGCAGTTCTACACTATACTTTACTAAAACGTATGTCATAGCAAAGAATCCATAATTGCAAGAATTACCAAGCACCAAAATTTCAAAAATGAAATTCAAAAGAACTACTCATAATGAAAAGAAGGCAAAATCAGTTACAAAATGTTAAAAATTCACTCGAAATATAATCAATATTAGGTAATAGATAACAACACCTTATCATTGCTTACTGCAGCTTTAACCTTATGGGTTATTCACCGGATAAACTACAAATTCGTATGTTATGCCAAATGGCCGTTATGCCAAATGTCTGTTATGCCAAATAACCTTCAGTGTGATCAATTCTCAAAATTATGCCAAATGACCATTTTGCCAAATAATCCTTATGCCAATTGTCCATTATGCCAAATGATCTTCAGTATTATCAATTCTCAAAATTATGCCAAATGACCATGGCTCGCTCCCAGCCGTAACAGATGCCTCAAAAGCTCGCTCGCAGATATGCTCAGTATGGTGATGTCCTGCCTAATGCAAGCATATTGCATTTCTAGCGATACGATTTCTATAAAGGCCTATCGCATCTACATGCCCGCCCACAAAGTTGAGATCGTCGGTGTGGCCACCGGCTCCAGTTTGTCTTGCGTCTCTGAAGCACGGGGTTGGCTGCTTCCCATTGCTCCGATGAACGAAGAGTTCAAATGGACATTGCGTGAGATAGGACAAAATTGTGTGCTCCTTCAAACTCGTATCGAGTGACCTTTGTTCGACAAGATAAGGCCCGGTGTTGTAAATGCGCAAAAAAATATTAGAATGACTCTTGCATTCTGAAAAGTGTGCCTATTGTGGAGAGAGCCAACATGATTTATTACTGTGCCCCGTGTACAGCGTCCGGAAAATCTGAAACGTTCCTGTAAAATACGTTCAAAGCACAGAATTACTAAAGAAAGCTATGCCAATCGCCACGAAAAATCATAATACCTTCCAGGCTAGGGGAAGAGTGCGACTATGACGATTCCTTTTGTGGGTACATCTGTTACTGCTTCTAAGAACTATGGGCTGATGAGATTCCTTATAAAAGCTAATTTTCTCTTGATGGGCCGCCAAATATAACAGCTCGAGGAAACACTGACATAAAGCCGAAGTAAATGACCTTTTATCTTAGAAATTTGTGATCAAGCGAAAAGGATTCTAGCACTTCCAGGAAGATTCAATTTAGTGCAGGGCTGATTGGGTCTAGGTTAGGAACCTGCAACTTTGTATTATTGAGGAACTCATTGCGGCATCGAGAAGATTTAAATTCTCGCGCTACGGCATGGGGTTGTACTCGATGATAAAAAATATAACTTATTCCACGATTTTTTGCTAAAGTCTTAAGGAGAAGACCTACTTTACTTCCTGTGATTGTGGTCTGCCGCCCCATCTATGTCTCTATGAAGCTGAGAAAACAAGCCTGTCATCACAGATTCCCCAACACCCTGATCACCCCCATAGCCCCAATACCTACCAATAGACTCCACCTACCCCCAATGCCTCTTATAAGCAAATCGTCACTGCCCCTGTCAGGCAGACTCACTGAGTTGATGGATTGATATCTAGTCCAGATAGGGGAGTCACCTCTCTAGCGTCGGTAATGAAGAAGTAGAATCCAACTTCTATACTTATTAAAAAATATCCTCGTCCCGTGATACTTGTGGAGTGCGCAGTAGTATATACGGCTTCTAGCAAAAGCAAATATCGGACTAACATTCCTTCCCATTCCTTCCGCGATCTACGTTCGGGCCTGGCCAGCATCGATCAATAAACACTTTAGGATTACCAAGAGTTGCTCATTGAAAGATGTTTCGCTACTCCTACGCATAATTATCTACTTCCCTGTGCAACTTCAGCTAATCCAGATACAGAAATACAAAAACTATAGAAATTTCAGTTAATTCCGAATTGTTTGGTAATAATCAGACGGAAATCCGTTCATGTATAACAAAATTATTAGCGCTCAAAATAGTGACGCAAAAACGTGACATCGCTTGATTTTAGATTTTAGAATAGTGCAGTACGACATTTTCAATGTCAAAACAAACTTTTGACTACTTTGGCACCGAAAGATTACTTAATTTCATTAACTAAAAGATGTGAGTGCTTGGTTTAGTAGGGACTTTCTTAACTTTCAATTACCTAAAAGAACGAGAATACAAAGTATGCTTATTTAGCTAGAGATATTTTAGGATATACAAGTTATTTACAGAA
The DNA here is from genome assembly GCF_030247195.1 of Topomyia yanbarensis. NCBI lineage: Eukaryota > Metazoa > Arthropoda > Insecta > Diptera > Culicidae > Topomyia > Topomyia yanbarensis. Next base: position 97,050,219 of record NC_080671.1, on the reverse strand, counting down.
AATGTTCAATAATTCTATAACCCTCGAGAGATTCTTAACCATGAACCAAACATTATGTATAACAAAGTAATCAGATATGTATTGGATTGGTATTTAATCGCAGTTATCAATCAATATCTCTGGAAACTGAACTAAGATGCAAATTAGTTTAGCCATATCAAATATACCCTTTTCACTAACACACTCCCATACAAACACAAACATTTTCCGTACTCCACAAACTCATGGTACCGATAACTGATACCTTGCAGGCAATGAATAAAAAGTGAATTTTTCGAGTGATTTCAAAGCCTTTATTTTATGGAAAATGCAAAACATATCGATCAATACCTCATAATCTCCGAGAGATCATTTCAGTTCAACGATGTCATCTACCTTTCGATAGTCGTCTCACTGTCCCTCGGCCCACCATTGCCGGTTGGGCACGTTTCGTAATCTTCCATGATCGCTCGAAAGATATCCATACAACTCTTGAGCTTTCTCGCCCACTCATTTCGTAAGGCCCCACCGATAGCTGCTTTCTTTTTCAAAGCTACAGTCGCGCAGTTTACATTTCAATATTATACATGTTCTCCACACCACCCACGCAGCACTGCACTGGGGCTGGGATCATCTGAAAGCAACATACATAGTTGTCGTCAAAACGTGCATGTCACATTCATTGTGTCGCTATTTGATGGTTTCCTGGCGTGCGGACAAATGCGTTTTTGCCTTTCCGATGATCGACACATTGTCCTTGAGCGGGTGTCCTCGACCGCCAAGGCAGATTCGGTGCTTCAAGGGCAGTGGGGTTTCGCAGTGGTGCTGTTTCTAATCGATGCAAAACGTTTTGCCTTCTTACCTACCTACTTCACTCTGATCTCGCCTTTTCCCTGCGAAGCTATCGGCATAGCCTCAACGTACGTCCGCTTGCACTTTTAATTGTTTTATGTTTACAATTATGATGTTTTCATTTGGGCTGCTGAAATGAGAGAAAGAGATACAAACTTTACGAGTTGGCTTAAAATATGGCTTTCGGAGTGCATTTATTTTTGAAGCGTACGTTCCAGGGATGCAAAACGGATTCGTTTTCCTTCAGAGGCTGGCCGATTGACAACGTTTGAGGTTGACAAACCCTGCAATCTCGTGGAAATTTTGCTTCGGGAACTCAGTTATTTCCTCAGTAATTGGCTATTAGACACGGTCGTGTGACTTGTGTCCTTGGTGGATGCAATTACTCATTTTATTGAACCTTTCAGGAATAATTTTCTAAACTTCGATTACTGAACGTGATGTTTAGTGTATGTAGGTATTAAACATACGTGAACCGTCCCACTGGTCGTGTGGCTCATTTTAATGTTGGTTGCTTCTTGGAAAACAACCTCTCGTGACATCATGAATAATGCACAAAATGTGCTGAAATTTAAACTGATATACTCAATCAGTCAGTCGACAAAATACGATTCTTAAAAAAGTGGTCCGGTCTAAACATGAATTGTTCAATCCTACAAAATAAAACCATTCCACCTGCTGGTCATCTAATCCGAACAAGTCAATTTTTCCGATAAAAACAACATCTTTTTCAAACCGCATGACATCGCCCACCAATTTGTTATTTCAACAATCCCATTTGAACAGACAACAGATCAGCGCAAAGTAGAACGAGAGCAGCAACCTTCCGCGTGCCTCTTTGATCTCGCTGATGTTATAGACACCCGATCCCGAGGGTTTTGGAAATTAATTTTTCACCTCATCAGGTGTCGTCTCTTTGTGCCGGGTTCCAAGAATTACCAAAACACACTAGCCACTCCCGAGACAGCAGCAAGGTGTCGAATTTTGTACCTCGCTCCTCGGTTGATCCTTGATGGAACGATTGAACTTATTGGCACCTTTCCAGGCAATGCCGCCGCATCTCGGTGGTGGTTGCGCCGCAGTTGCACATAAAACGCTAAAATTTATTAGCTTTTGTTTCGACTTGCTTTTACTAGGTATATTGTTGTTGGGCATAACCGCGGGGCTTAGGACGTTTGTTTCTGGGATGCGCCTCCTGGTCATCAGGATCGTCAATGCGCACCCGCTGAAGTGTTTTATTGCCATCACGCGGTGCGAGGGTGGACTAACGATTACGGTGCCGGTCGCTGGAAAGCAGGTTGCTTCTCTTTCACCTGATCGGATTTTATAGAGTGCTAGGTTGTTAATCAGGGCACCTGTCTTACTGACTGGGAGCAGTGTTCTTATACTGATCACCCAAAAAATTCAAAACTTGGATTCCTTGGAAAATTCTGAACGTCAAAAGGTATACTTTTTATAAAGATAATCTCAAGATTACTAGGTCCCACACAAACAATCAATCAATGATGGGTCAGTAACCTGTGAACTGTGAAATAGGATGTTTTTTGCATCCCGTTCTTTATTATTATTATTTCCTGATTATACATCATATTAACATGATTTACTCTGTTCCACAATATTCCACCACGTCACTCGGTCAGTTGCTGCTTGTCTCCAACCTCTCAGGTGCCCGATACTCGCCAGGTTCTGCTCCACTGGGTCCAGCGACCGGGAACGCTGCGCTCCTCTCCGTATTGTACCTGCCGGGTTGGAGGTGAAAACCGACTTGGTGGGGTTGTTGTCCGGCATCCTCACAACATGCCCCGCCCACAGTACCCTTCCAGCTTGAGCTACTTTCCGGATACTTGGCTCACCATAGAGTCGCGCAAGTTCGTGGATCATCCTTCTCCTCCACACGCCATCCTCCTGCACACCACCGAAGATCGTTCTCAGCACCCTTCTCTCGAAGACTTCGAGTGCTTGCAGATCCTCCTCGAGCATTGGCCACGTTTCGTGCCCGTAGAGAACCACCGGTCTAATCAGTGTGTTGTACATGGCGCATTTCGTGCGGTGGTGAAGCTTCCTGGATCTCAAAGTTTTGTTGAGCCCATAGTAAGCACGACTTCCAGAGATAATACGCCTTCTGATCTCCCGGCTGGTGTTATTGTCCGCAAGTCACCAATGAGCCTAGATAGATGAACTCGTCAACCACCTCGAACTCGTCACCGTCGATTGTAATACAACTGCCCAAGCGTTTCCTATCGCGATCTGTTCCGCCAGCCAGCATGTACTTCGTCTTAGACACATTTATCTTCAGTCCTACTCGTGCTGCTTCGCGCTTCAGTAGGATATACAGATCTGCTTCCGTCTCCTTGTTTCAATCGATTATGTCAACGTCGTCAGCGAAGCACACGAACTGTCCGGACCTCGTGAAAATCATGCCCCGCATGTTGAACCCCGCTCTTCGCATTACACCTTCCAGCGCTATATTGAACAGCAGGCAGGACAACCCATCGCCTTGTCGTAGTCCCCTGCGTGTTTCAAACGGACCCGTGATGCCGCCCGAAATTTTGACACAACACCTTACACCATCCATCGTAGCCTTAATCAGTCTTGTCAGCTTCCCAGGGAAGCCGTTCTCGTCCATCATTTTCCATAGCTCTACTCGGTCCACCGTGTCATATACGGCTATGAAGTCGATGAACAGATGATGTGGACCTGGTATTCACGACATTTTTGGAGGATTTGCCGTATAGTAAAGATTTGGTCGTTTGTTGATCTGCCGTTGATGAAACCGGCCTGATAACTCCCGACAAATCCACTTACCAGCGGTGATAGGCGCCGGAACAGAATCTGGGATAGCACTTTGTGAGCGGCATTTGTCACTGTGATCACTCTGTAGTTTTCACAGTCCAATTTGTCGCCTTTCTTGTATATCGGGGTGATGAACCTTCCTTCCACTCCTCCAGTAGCTGTTCTCTGTCCCAGATTATTTCGATTATTCGGTGCATGCTTTCCGTCAGTTTCTCCGGACCCACCTTGAAGAGTTCCGCTCCTAGACCATCCTTACCAGCTGCTTTGTTGTCCTTGAGCTGTTGAATAGCCTCGTTAACCTCATTCATAGTGGGCGCCGGTTCATCCCCGTCGGCTGCGACACTGACATAATCGTCCTCCTCGAACGTCCGATTGTCCGCCTGCACACCATTCAAATGCTGATTGTAGTACTGCCTCCACCTTTCGACCACCTCACGTTCGTCCGTCAAGATGCCACCTTCCTTGTATCTACACATTTCGGCCCGCGGCACAAAACAAAACCGTTGCAAGAGTCATTCAGCTTCTTGAAGAACGCCCGCTTTTCCTGAGAGCGATACAGCAGCTCCATCTTCTCTCTCTCAGACTCTTCCAGGCGGCGCTTTTGTCCTGAAAAAGACGAGTCTGCTGTGTTCGCTTCCGCCGATATGACTACACGTTCTGTCGAGTGGCTTGAAGCAACATCGCTGCGCGTGCTGCATTCTTCTCTTCCAATATCTATTGGCACTCGCCATCGAACCAATCGTTCCGTCGACTCCTCTATACGTATCCCAGGACGCTCTCCGCAGTACTGCTTATGGCTGCTTTAGTCCTAGTCCAGCAGTCCTCAAGGGGAGCATCGATGAGCTCCTCATCCGGTGGCAGTGCTGCTTCAAGATGCTGCGCGTACGTTGTCGCGACGTTGGTTTCCCTCAGTCGGTCCAGGTTATACCGCGGCGGGCGCCGGTATCTTACATTGTTCACTAGGATAGTTTTTGACGCAGTTTAACCATCACCAGATAGTGGTCCGAGTCGATGTTAGCGCCCCGATAGGTCCTTACGTCGATAATGTCCGAGAAGTGCCGTCCATCAATCAGAACATGATCAATTTGCGTCTCTGTTTGTTGCGGTGATCTCCAGGTGTATCGGTGCAGGAGGCGGTGCTGGAAGAAGGTACTCCTTATGGCCATGTTCTTGGAGGTGGCGAAATCGATTAGTCTTAGGCCGTTCTCGTTCGGCTGCTGGTGGGCGCTGAAACTATCAATTACCGGTCTGTATTCCACCTCCTGGCCATCCTGAGCATTAAGGTCTCCGATGACAATCTTGACATCATGTCTTGGGCAGCGATCGTATTCACGCTCCAGCTTCGCGTAGAATTCGTCCTTGTCGTCATCGCTACTTCCGAGGTGGGGACTATGCACGTTAATTATGCTGATGTTGAAGAAACGGCCCTTGATCCTCAACCTGCATATTCTGCCGCTGACCGGCCACCATCCGATCACACGCTTTTGCATCTCCCCCACCACCATAAAAGCTGTTCCCAGCTCGTGTATATTGCCGCAGCTCTGGTAGATGGTGTGGTTCCCGCGAAAGACCCGCACCGTAGACCCCTTCCAACACACCTCTTGCAGCGCCACATTGTCGAACTTGCGGTCTTTCACTATGTCGGCAAGAATGCGAGTGCTCCCGATAAAGTTAAGCGACCTGCAGTTCCATGTCCCAAGTCCCAAGTCTCTTGTCTGTTTCCGTTGCGTACGTCTGTGCCAATTTTGTCCATCCGAAATTTCTTGTTGAACTTCCTGAGCATGCTATTTTTATGGGCGGCTAGCTAGGCCTGCGCCAACCTTGCAGTAACGCTCAAGGATCACGGGAGGAGATAGATTTGGGCAAAGCGCTTATTTAAAGGCGGCGCACAGTGCACTATGGTCCCAAGGCTGTATTTAGGAAGACAAAACTGTTTGCGCCAAAACCGTTAGTTTTAGATATATAGTATCTTCAGCAAACTTTCTTAGAACTTTCTTGTCGATTTTTTTATATTAGTTGAATTAGGGTGGTCCTTATGGTTAGGGTGTTCAAAGTATCAACTTCTTAGATATGTAAAATGCAGCTACATAATGTTCTACAAAGTTATAAATCAATCAAATTGAAGCAACTTTTCTGAAGGAACTATGTGGCTATCTCTAATGGTTCATGTGCTATGATTTTTGCAATATTTAAGGTAGGGTGGCTCTTTAAAAATTGGTTTTCTATTAACATCTTTTTATGTGTTAATTTCTCGCTAATACTTTGTTCTAAAGGTTTTTAGAACTTTTGTAAATACACATTTTTGCCGAAGCAATAAAGTTTCTATCTCTTTTGTTTGCATAGTTACAGGCGATTTTCAAAACAAAAATGGTTTTTTTCAAAGCTATATATCTTCCAACATTGCAAATGGATTTTCAATCTTTTAATTTCATTTGAAAGATCGAAACTTTTGTAGTTTTTGGTGAAAAACTGCGAGAGCGTTATTTCTGTAAAACAAATAATTAATTTTTGAAAATGGTGTATTTTTCAACAAAAATCGTTCATAACTTTTCAAATAGACGAGATAATAACTTTGTTACTTCAGCAAAAATCTTCGCAATGCAATGTTCTTAAAGTGCTGCAAACAAAGTATTTACGATAAATCAATGTATGAAGTGACAAATGAAAAATAGTGATTTTAAGAGGTCACATTTTCATCGCTCAATCTCTTATGGTAAAATCAACTGAGAAATAGTCATTGAGTGTGATAATACCAAATGGCATGGCAATTCTATTGGATTTGTAAACATTTTGAAAGAACAATCTACCGTACATCTAAATAGTACAGTGGATTTACAGTAGCAGCAAACTATCGTTAATTCTAAATCGGCCAACAAAAGTTATCTATGCTCACTTAAGTAAATCCTTTTTGGTTTGGACTAGTGCTCAAAACGAGCGTTAGAAAGAAAATGTTTTAGTTCACGTCTTGTTATCTTAAAATAAAATTTTGAAACGAGTTTGTTATTCATAGCAGCGGAAATTATTGTATGCTTTTCCAACATTTATGCAATGTTTGAAAGTATAAATTAATTATCGACTATAATGACGGCTGTGGGTAAGTTAAGGAAAGATTCTAAAGTTTTTGTTACTTCAAAATAAATAAAAGTAAGAGGTCTGAAAATCGCTTACCGTGAACTGGTAAAATAACTCATAAAGCATAATTCCCTAGCATCTATATAATGCATGTTGACGGTACTTGCTTTATTGGCCCCGTAATAGATAACTTTTATTTAAAGTTTACTATTGTACGCTATTAACACTATTGTGAATTCACGCTAACATGTAGTTGTACGGTAAATTGTTGTGTTTTCAAACAGTGTCACATATTCAATAGATTTTCATTATAACACACATTGACTATTTCTTAGTTCATTTTACCATAAGAGATTGAGCGATGAAAAGTGACCTCTTAAAATCACTATTTTTCATTTGTCACTTCACACATTGATTTATCGTAAATACTTTGTTTGCAGCACTTTTAGAACTTTGCATGGCGACGATTTTTGCTGAAGTAACAAAGTTATTATCTCGTCTATTTGAAAAGTTATGAACGATTTTTGTTGAAAAATACACCATTTTCAAAAATTAATTATTTATTTTACAGAAATAACGCTCTCGCAATTTTTTCACCAAAAACTACAAAAGTTTCGATCTTTCAAATGAAATTAAAAGATTGAAAATCCATTTGCGATGTTGGAAGATATATAGCTTTGAAAAAAACCATTTTTGCTTTGAAAATCGCCTGTAACCATGCAAACAAAAGAGATAGAAACTTCATTGCTTCGGCAAAAATGTGTATTTACAAAAGTTCTAAAAACCTTTAGAACAAAGTATTAGCGAGAAATTAACACATAAAAAGATATTAATAGAAAACTAATTTTTAAAGAGCCACCCTACCTTAAATATTGCAAAAATCATAGCACATGAACCATTAGAGATAGCCACATAGTTACTTAAGAAAAGTTGCTTCAATTTGATTGATTTATAGCTTTGTAGAACATTATGTAGCTGAATTTTACATATCTAAGAAGTTGATACTTTGAACACCCTAACCACATGGACCACCCTAATTCAACTAATATAAAAAAAATCGGCAAGAAAGTTCTAAGAAAGTTTGCCGAAGATACTATATATCTAAAACCAACGGTTTTGGCGCAAACAGTTTTGTCTTCCTAAATACAGCTTTGGGACCATGGTGCAGTGGCTGGAGGCTGACCAAAACCTCGAAAATTTATTTTCGAAATATTGATATTTTATATTTTTCCTAAATTTCTCATGTATTGAATGATGTATGTTCAAAATTTTATGATCATTGGATCAGAACATGATTTTTAATATGAGTTTAAACGTAGCAAAGTCCGGACTTTTTAATGATTTTTATTTCCGAAACCACCATTGCTCTCTTCACTTCAAATGCATGTTGCTTATTTGATTTTGGTCCAATTTTAGCACAACTAATTTCATTGTGTAGAGAAACAGAAGAACTTGGTTAGCGAATAAAATAGGTTTGGTAAATTTGCTTGGAACTATGAATTTTTAGTTTAAATATGTTTGAAGTGGTCAGATCAAAAATACCTCTTCCACTAATATATTCTGTACAAATTTCGGAATCATTTCTGAACGGTCACATAGTACACATTCTATGGGAAATAACCTCTACTTTTCGAGTATCATGGTCTCGTTCTGCGCCTAGGTGCGCAAAAAGGTTTAAGGAGATTTTGAAGCTTTGTTGCTGATATGGAGGCGCATGGTGTTTTGTGTAAAATAGTTAGACAATCTACAGTAAACCAATACGTTATACAATGGATTTTCAGTAGTGTTCTTCATTTTTTATGGTATTGCTGACATTGGTGAACAGTAACGGAAAATCTATTATGAAAACCGGATCATAGTTATAAGAAAGATTCAATGACACTGTATGGAAAAATGCATTTAATATTTTACGACTTTTGACATCAAAAATGAGCTTAAATTGTGATTTTCAGCCAAATTAGGTAATATTTGAGGTTTTGACCGACTTTTGTTTGAAGATCCGCCACTGTGCGGCGCTGACTCGCCTTGTCAGGGCTGCTTTAGGGCATCTGCAAACTAATTAATGATCTAACAGTGATAAATAAAAGAAATATCTCATCTCACTGATAGGTAGATTAAGTCGGATTTTTCATTACAATTAGAATTTATTAAGAAAAAAGTCTATAACCTCTAATAAATTGACATCTTGTGCAGTATGTAAATAATGAATGCGTTGAGTTTGATTCTGGTCGGGGCATCTAGTTGAAAAAATTCTGTCAAAATATTGCTAATTTAACAATTTATTATTTATTAATGTTTACCAGTAGTTTAGTATGTATTTATTTTAGCTAACGTATGTCGTGTAAAATTTAGGATAACGTTGAGTAAAACGCTCAACAGTTGCTATTGACACACTAGAACAGGAATTCTATACTCACAGCTACGTCACCTAGTGACAAGAAGGAAATTTTCTTCCTGTCACTAGACGACTTAACTCACAAAAGTCGGACAAATCTAAAAATGTTGCCGAATCTGGCTAAAAATGTAACAATTGAAGTTTTATAGCGCGCTACAAGTGCAATCTAAGTTTTATGAGTGGCTATGGAAGTACCTTAAAACCTCAAATGTTACTGGGGTAATTTTTGGGTGCTAAGTACATGTTTAATGTCAAAAGTTATAAAAAATGAGAAGTTTTTATCCATACAGTGTTATCGAACCTTTCTTATTAGAAAAAAATCATTTGCATGATCTTTCTTCTTTTACTGATTAGTTATAGCAATAAAAACATAATTATTTCATAAAACTAAATCTCTGTATAAAGTACTTGTTTACGTTTGATTAACTTGCTATTTGGCGCTAATCACTAGAGATGGGCCATTCGTTCGCGAACGGTTCAAGTGAACTGGTTCTTCGAAGAGAATGAGCGAACGGAAGTTCTTTTTAAAAGAACGGTAGTTCTCAATTCTCTTCAAAGCGAATGAACTGAACCTGACCTAAAGCCGTTTGGCGAATTTCTCGGACCGATTTTTAGGCGAACGAATGAAAATGAACCGACTTGCCGTCCCACAAACCGCTCTCTGTGCTCTCCCAGAATGGAACCGGCGAAGAACGACTCATCACATTCTCTATTTCTCTAGTTATACATCATGAAGAAATCGCTACCCTTGATGAACTTGTTAAGCATACAGGGGTATAATAGTTTGGGCAGCATCTGTTTGGTTCCTCTCCAAGAATCGAATGTTTTGAGAGACATTCGCTAGATACAAGTAAATTATCAGCTGAACGGAAGAACGGTTCATCTGAACTAGTTCTTTTTACAGAACTGTTCAGTCGGGAATGGTTCTTCGAAATGAACTGTTTCGCCCATCTCTACTAATCACCATGCGCTTCTACATCAGCAAAATTTTAAAAATGTCGTTTTTCAACATCTTGGGGCAAAAAGGGGCCAAATCAGACTTTGAAATTCAAAAAGAATTGAAGATTTCCCACAGAATGTATAACATGTGATCGTTTCGAACTGTTTTACCTAATTGTACACAATAGATCAGTGAAAAAAGAATTTGTCATCGGACCACTTAAGGTATAATTGTAAAAATAAATCATAGTTCGAACTAAATTCGGGGAACAGTTGAAGATGATAAACATTCACACTTGATTCTCTTTAAAATGATTTTAGTTATGCTCAAATCGGACATAAAAATTTAAAGAGCAACAAGTATTTGAAGTGAACATAGATATTGAGATTTAGAAAAAAATCATTAGAATTTAAAGCAATTAGCAGTTAAAATTCTAAAAAAGCCTAGGAAAAACAGAAAAAATTCAACAGAAAATTGAAACATAACTTAAGTTTTGACCGGCCTTCGGCCAGTGTATGACTGTGAGAATAGGGCCCCAAAACTTGTACAATCGTTTCCGACACGGAGGACTTTTGAGACGATCGAATTATGTGTGTTCATAAATTTTCCCAGGATTTTGCCAGTGAGTGAACAAAATCCATTTCCGTTTACTGATTTTCTTGATCGGAATTTGAGAGAAAACTGCATATATGTAAGCAATACATTCTAGAGAGAAACTGGACAATAGGGCATCGCAAAATTTTTTTTTTTTGAATTCTCAAAGGACCCCCTCCCTCTCATATTGTGACAAATGTCAAAGTAGGCTCAGATGCCAAATTTCACATCATTTGGACAATTTTAGACCCCCGTCCACTTCACTTGAAATTTTTTGAAATTGGTACTAAGGGAAAATATGGAGGAAAAATACATTAAATGCTATAACTTTTGAAGTAGCAATCAGAAAATTACAATTTATACCTCTTTTGAAAGGAAATAATCTTAGTATTTGAATGGAGATATTTTTGTTTTTAGGAAAATACGGGAAAGTGGGGTACTGGGTCATTTTGGCCCCAAAATCCCCATTCATTCATGACCTCAAAATTGTCATTCATATTAAATTTTATCATTTTCTCATGCATATATCTCTATTATTCTTCATTCAATTTTCATAAAATGTTACTTGTTGAACGTGTAAAATTCTGAGGAATAAAACAAAAATAAAAACGTTAGAGGTAAAATTTAGAAACATCAAACTTTTTGATATTTACTCTACAAAGCTCATTTTTTTTCATTATTTGTCCTAATACCTCAACTTCCCCTATTTTCTAGGAATGAAACTTTTCTCATGTGATCCCTAAGCATATTTTACACTAAAAGTAGTAAATTAAATAAGAATTTTGTTGTTAAATGGAGTTAATATGTGCGATGTTATGATAAAAATGTGAAATCGACACTATATGTCAGATAATTTGATGTTCCTGAATTTTACCGGTAACGAATCTATTTTTGTTATAATCCTAAGGATTTTTCACGTTCAACAAGGTATAGTTTATGAAAATTGAGTGAAGAATAATAGAGCTATGTTCAAGAGAAAATGATGAAGTTTAATATGAATGACAAAAGGAGATTTAACCCCAACTTCTCGTATTCGGACAAAGGTCAAAAAGGCTCCGATCGATTCTTGAGATTTTTTCACATTATAAAAATTACTACAAAATATGCATGATTTGCATCATGGAGCAGAAAAATCATTAAAAATAGGGGATTTTGGGGCCAATATGACCCAGTACCCCACTTTTCCGTATTTTCCCAGAAACAACAATATCTCCATTCAAATACTAAGATTATTTCCTTTCAAAAGAGGTATAAATTGTAATTTTCTGATTGCTACTTCAAAACTTATAGCATTTAATGTATTTTTCCTCCATATTTTCCCATAGTACCAATTTCAAAAAATTTCAAGCGAAGTGGGCGGGGGTCTAAAATTGTCCAAATGATGTGAAATTTGGCATCTGAGCTTACTTTGACATTTGTCACAATATGAGAGGGGGGGCCTGCGAGAATAAAAAAAAATTTTTTTTTGCAATGCCCTACTGGATCACCGAAAACCTTTTAAATGAAAAATGGTTTCGGTCAAAAGCAGAGTTATGCAAATTATGAATATATTTTATAAACTTTTGCTTATTTATTACCCTGAAAAATGTACTACCAAAATGCTACAAGTTTTTATTTTTATTTTTTATTTTTATTTTTTTTAAATACCCTCCACTATCCCCCACATCAAGAAACTCACACAGAGAGTCCCCTGGTAATGGACACAACAATAATAAAAACAAAACAGAAATACGCGGAGATATAAACTACAGCAAAAAAATGAACAAAGTGAAATCCCAGTGGAATCAAGTTCCTTTGAAGGGATTCACAAAGCTTATTTGAATTCTAAATACTAAATTTATAACTAAGTGATAACGTTTATGGTTACGAGCAAATACGAAAATTAGAATAGGCTAAATAATATTAAAAGAATAAAAAGTAGGAAAAAACTAGCAGGAGCCAGAAAAATCTACACACTTAGATGGTTGACACACTTACAAGATATATTCGTTTACGTTTCGTATCATATGCTGCTTAAGCTTGCTTTTAAAGAGGATGTTATTTGTTACGGTTTTCAAGGCAATAGGAAGTGCGTTAAATTTGGAAGGTCCGTGGATTGAGATGCGCGTTAAACCTAAGTTTGTGCATGCACTGCTTCTCAGTAGCTCGTTTGCGCTTCTAGTATTCCGCAGGTTTACTCTAGCTGAGAATACAATGTTGTGATGAAATGTTGGGTTGTTTAAAATATTATGTACATAAATAATAGTTTGAGTATCTCGTAAACCAACAACGGGGATAATTCTGTGGCGTAAACTGGTATATAACAAAACCGTTGAAAATAAGGGAGGCAAATTAAAGATTACTTTGATACATCTATTTTGCAATATTTGAATCCTTTTCAGTTTCGATTTGGTAGCGTGACCCCAGACGACAATCAAATATTGAATGATTGAGTGAATGCATGCATAATAGAATTGCAATAGTGCATCTTTGGGAACAAAACAACGTACTCTTTTCATAAGACCACATAGTGATGAGATTTTGTTGGCAACATGTTGAATGTGTATGTCCCATGAAAGGCATGAGTCTAAATGAAGTCCTAAGTATTGGAATGATGAAACTTTTTCAATCAGTAATGTTCCGACGAATGGATCGGAATGCGGCAAAAAAAATTTCCGTGGCGAGTGAAATATCATATATTTTGTTTTTGTCAGATTCAGTGAGAGGTTATTGCCGTTAAAATATTCGATGAGGCTCGCTAGATCGGATTTAATGTATTTGATGATTGGCTGAACATTGGAATGGGGATAGAACAATGCTGTGTCATCAGCAAAAAGTCTTGGAGTCCCATGCAGTTTCAAATTACCTAAGTCATTGATGAAAATCAAGAACAGCAGAGGACCTATGTTACTCCCTTGTGGAACTCCTATGTCAATCGGTCGTAGAGTGCTGCGGGCACCATTTATTACCACAAATTGCTTTCGATCTGTTAGATAACTTCTAATCAATTCATTGGCAATACCTCTTATCCCATATCGGTCGAGCTTTTCTAATAAGATTCTGTGGTTTATTGTATCGAATGCTTTCTTAAGGTCGATGAATAAGCCCCCACGACCTTTTTTTGGTCAATTTCACGGATTAGCTCATCAGTGAGTTCAGTAATAGCAGTCGCCGTTCCACAACCTTCCCGGAAACCATATTGGAATTTATAAAGAACATCGTTCACACGCAAAAAGCTAACAAGCCGATTTGTTAAAAGCTTTTCTAAAATTTTATTCAGCATCGACAATGTTGAAATTGGGCGATAATTTGAAGGGTTGTAAGAATCACCGGATTTGAATATGGGCGTAACTTTAGCAATTTTCAAAACGTTAGGATATGACCCCGTAACTATTATGCGATTGAAGAGTTTAGCAATAATCACAGAGAGCGGTCCTATATTGGCTTTCATTACATCTGCTGATATGTTATCATGACCCCTACTTTTTTTAACATCAAGCTGACTAATGAGGATTCCAACTTCACTAACACTAGCAGGCTTCAGAAAAATAGAACTGCTAACAGACTTAACTGGCTTCAGAAAATCAAATTTGTTTTTTGGGAGTTTGTCAGCTAGATTGTTCCCGATCGTGGCGAAAAAGCTATTAAATACTTCAGCAACATGTAGATCAGAGTCGATAATGCAACCATCCTTTTTTAGTTTTATTGGTTCACTTGTTTTGGTACGACCAAAAACTTCGTTAATTTTTTTCCATACGTTTGAATGACTAGAAGGTTTTAGTATATTCTCATAATATTCACATTTGCATCGCTTTTTGGCGGTTTTAACTTTATTTGAAACGTGTTTCAACATTTCAGCAGCTTGCGCATCATTAGGATTACGTTTAACTTTATCAAGGTAATTATTTTTTATTTGTATCAACCGCCAAAGGCTAAAGGTCATCCATGGACAATTTTCTTTTTTAACATTAACATTTTTCGTAAAAGTTTTGGTGCAGTCAACCAGTAGGTTGTTATAGGTTGTAATGAGAGTATTTAAGGTAGCTTCAACATCATCAGTAGTTTGAAAATTGTTCAAGAATCTGGAGAATTGGTTTTGCAGCCTAGCACGATCGACAATGGTCATTCTTAACTCTTGTTGTTTCTTTCCTTTACAAATAGGGAGAGACGAAATAATAAGAAGATGATCGCTAATATCGCTAAAAACCGTGTAATTATGACATTGTGAAGCAAAATCTATAGGGAAAATAAAATGATCTAAAATATTATTGCTAGTTGGCCGTGTTGCGAAAGTATTTGTGCAAACATAACTATATGATTCTAATAATTGATTGTATCTAACTACTATGTTATTATTGTGAAGATTGATTGGGACGTTCACATCACCCGCTATGAAGTATGGTTTAGCCGGGGTAGCATTAGATAACCAATTTTTTAATATATTCTGAAACGAGTTGTAGTCGAATGATGGGGGTCGATAAACACCAATAACGTTATACAGATGGCTCCGAAGTTTTATTTCTAAATGGATGTAATGCAAACCATCGATTGTTTGGTTATCTATCAATCTGCTTTCCAGAGAACTTCTTACAAACACTGCTAAACCTCCTGTCGAGTTACTACGGCAAGAGAAAAAGGGACGATAGCCAGGGATGTTATAAACACAACAGTTATCCTTTTTAACCCAAGTCTCACCGATAACAATAACATCAATACCTAGTTTACATTCATTTACAAAGTAAATCAACTCATCAAACTTTTCATAAACATTAATTCCTCTAACATTCCACTGAACAATATTCAAAAGATTCGTGTCATTTAAATCACATTTTTTATTAAATTCGTGTAAGTTATCATAAAATTTATCTAATATTGTATTGGGTGTAAAATCCATTTTAATTTGATTGATTTCATAGAATTAAAAGAAAAAAAACTTATTGTGTGCTTTTCTTCCGCTTAGGCGATGGAGAATGCACAGAAGTTGACGGGCCCTCAGGTGTACACGCTGGTTTCAAAAAAAGTCTCTTCACACGACTGAGATCTTCTCGAGTTTTTACCAACTCGGGCTTACTATTATCATCTTTTTGAAGTAGAATACTTCTAACGTTTCAATATGGGGTCCCGTTTCAAAAATTTCAGTTGAGAAATTTTCCCAGGTTTGAAATGCGAGTATCTTCCGTTCTACTGGACGAAATCGCAATATTTTTGCACTATCTGATCGGAAATTTGTGCACGTATATCGTATTAAATTTCGGAATTACTGCTACTACTATAAATAAACCAAAACAAGGATTTTCAGAAAATCCTTCGGAAACAGCCAGGAAAATGCGCAATTTGTCAGCATATCCCACGCAGAGCCGTCAAAAAGGAGCATGTAAGCGTTTCATTACATACGGGAATGTTATATATACAGGTCACGCGAGCTTGTTTTGTATCAGTGGGTGCTCGCTTACCACACGAGCAACATGCTCGTCCGGACGGTACAATGAGCGGTATCATGTTTGCGTTCCCGTACCAAGCGTCATCGCCAGGTTCTTCGCGATAAAATCCAGGGAATCACCAAATCTGCCAGTCGGCGTCTGGCTCGTCGTGGTGATGTAAAATGCATCTCCAATTTAATCTACGAATGCTGATGGTGTGCAGAAAAATGTCATCCGAGATGCCGTGACCTACACTGAACACGCCAAGCGCAAAACCGCAATGAATGTCGTCTATACTCTGAAGCGGCAGGGACGCACTTTGTATGGATTTGGAAGTTGAAAAGGTAGAACTCACTTGTATCATTATAAAAAAGGCCCTTTTCAGAGCCACCAAAATCATTTCAAAGAATGAGTTTGCATTTTCTGTTTCATGGACTGTTTCTCCCTGGAGAGCTATTTGGGTTAAACCCTAAATTATGATTTATTTCAGTACGCAAATTGCAAATATGGTCAGAAACAAACTGGAGTGAGGTGAATTTTTACTAGGCGCATTCAAAAAAGGTTTCAATTCTCAAACATTTTACAAAGGTGCCGTATTACATTACTCTCTTTACCCTTAGTGTTCGATAATCTCCGTAGTGGAAACACAATTTCAATTTTGTTCTTTATCAAAAATATGTGGTCGACCAACCAAGGGGTGGAGCTACGACGAACACATTGAGGACAACACAAAAAAGGACGAGCTTACGTTGTGCTGTAGTCAGGTATAAAAACTCAGCATGCTGTTGCTTACGCTCAGTTCGTTTCCAGCATCAGCATGCAGCAGTTCGTTTGTAGCATGTTCCGCGAAATTCAAACCGCCGTCCATTTGCTGCTGTCACAGAAGAGTTGGCCAAGCACGCCGTCTTCGATGGCACCAAAACTGTTACCATATACACCAGCACCAAGTAAATTTCGAAAACTGCCCAAAGAAAAGGCCCTTTTCAGGGCCATCAATTTATCGACAAAGAATGAAATTGAAGTTTTGTTATTACAAGCATCAGCTTGTCAAGAGCGTTGGATGGTAAGTGAGCCACTTGTGAACAATGCCGTCGCTTTCACGAGAATGGCACAAAATGAAAAGTTATTTGTGATTTATAGACAGTTTAGTGTAATGATTCACTTTACAAATATCGAACGTTTTCTAACGTTTCGATATAGGTGCTCCGTTTCAAAATTTTCGGCCAGAATGCTGCCTGTTTTTTTCAAACGTGAAAATCTGCTGTTGTATTGAATGAAAACCTTCAATTTTTGCGCTGATTGGAAATAGTTGTGACTAATTCTGTAGAATGTACAATTACTGAAAATAACGGATTTTGTGAAAGCAGTGGTTGGTCCATACAATTCGATTCCAAGCCAGACTAGTTTTCGTTGGAAGGTCCACCTCTGACAATAGAAGTAAACTATTTTACTATGAATTCAACTACAACTTCCTTGAAAACAGCACAGCTAAAAAACTTTTGGGAAAAACGCGCAAACCTAAATTTTTCACTATAATGGAAACTGCCTGTGCCCAGCCGCACAGCATCATCAAGATTGATAGTAATTCAAGCCGGGAGGAAAGAGGTTGTAAGGCAATGAAAAACGAAAATTTCATTTATATCTTACTGGAATATAATTGGCTGGTCCTGAAAAGAACTTGTTGGTTTGTGGTTTATTTTGGGTCACAATTTAGGCCTGCTCGATTGCTGATAGCTGTGAATTTCTCGCAGGGCGACAGTTTCTGTTCAGTAGTGATGAGGCTTCCTAACGCCAACCGTGACTGGGGCACTTTTACACGGCCTTCGTTGCTTACTGCTTGCGGGGAGGCTTTCCTCCGGTGGACTTACGAGCGGTATTCGAATTAAAATTATCTTTATTTCCATTGTTTTTCTACATTTCTGTATGTTATACATTTCAAGTGATTTTATACATGTATATTTCATCTTTGTTTGTATCTGCTCGATTGTGATCTGCTGTCTTGGGTATATCTTGATTTTCACTGCTTTAGTGTTATTTTGAGTTTTCTTAACCTATCTTAACCTAATTATTTCATTCTACTAAATTTCTTATCAGTTCATGTTCTGAATTGGTACATTTTTCTTTGAATTTTCTGTTAATATTTATGAATCTGTCCTCTAGTAGTTGAATCCCTGCCACTCTATGGACTTCAGTAGTTCTCGTGCGGTAGGGGAGGTTGAAAATCATTTTAAGTGTTTTGTTTTGTATCACCTGTAACTTCTTTTTGTGGGTGCGTGCGCAAATTTCCCAGACTGGTGATGCATAGGACAGTACTGGAAGTATAATGTTTTTATAGACTGCTAACTTGTTTGTTGTGTTTAATTTAGATCGCCGATTTATCAAGGGATAGAGACTTTTTATTAATATAGAGCACTTTTGTTGGATTTTTTCAACATGCGATCTAAATAGTAGCTTGGGGTCAAGGGTTAGTCCCAAGTAGACGGCCTCGTTGGACCAGTCCACTGTTATTCCGTTCAGTTTTACCTTGCAGTTGTTCGGGGGGATTAGGCGTGGGGATTTGGAGTATGGGAATAGGATGGCTTGCGTTTTGGTGGGATTTATTTTAATCTTCCAATCGCTGAAGTACTTCGCTATAATGCCAAGGTGGCTTTCGAGCTTTTTGATTAAAGTTCTCGTGTTTCTGCCTTTCGCTATAACTGATGTGTCATCCGCGAAGAAAGAGAGCGAGCAGTCTTCAGGGAACATTGGAAAGTCCGCCGTGAAGATGCAATACATTATAGGGCCGAGTATGCTGCCTTGAGGCACACCTGCCGTTACTGAGAAGGGTTCCGAAAGGATGCTGTTGAGTGTTACCCTGAAGAATCGATCAGTTAAGTAGCTTCCCAGTACTTTAATTAGGTAGTTTGGGAAATTATATCGATACAGTTTGTGTAGAAGCCCGTCATGCCACACGTTATCAAAGGCTTTTTCCACATCAAGGAGCGCCATTGCTGTGGATTTTGCGAGTTGTTTGTTTCTTCGGATCGCGTTCGTCACTCGGAGAAGCTGGTGGATTGTGGAATGTCCTCGTCGGAATCCAAATTGTTCCTTCGGGATGATATTATTCCTGTTGACGTGCTGAAGGATTCTGGCGTAGATGAGCCTTTCAAACACCTTGCTCAGTGACGATAAGAGGCTGATGGGACGATAACTGCTCGGGGCTGTTGGATCTTTGCCTGGTTTAAGGATAGGGACTACTTTTGCTAATTTCCACTCGGATGGGAAGTAATGGAGAGCAAGGCAACGGTTAAATATGTTTCCGATGTGAGTCAGAGTGCGGTCGCTCAAGTTCTTTAATTCAAGATTGAATAGGCAATCAAATCCCGGGGCCTTCATATTTTTTGTGTTTTTGATTGCGGCTCGAATCTGTGGCAGTGTGATTCGTTGGTTATCGGGGACATAACAGTGGGTATCTTGTATTATTTTGATGGTGTCTTCTACAATTAGCTCGTTTGGGCTGGGCATACTGGCTCCTATGTTGTGGGATGATACGAAGTGTCTACCGATGGCATTTGCTTTTTGAGCCGGGGTTATAAGAATCTCGTTATTACTTTTGAGAGGAGGAATGGGGCGGGGTTTGGTTTTAAGGATTTTGGCAACTTTCCAGAAGGGGCGAGAGTATTGGCCCATTTGGGCTATGTCTTGACTGAACCTATCGTTCCTAGCATTTTCTATTCGTTGCGATATGATTTTGCATAAGTGGCTAACAATTTGTTTTTTGTGGGGGTTACCTGTTCGTTGGTACTGTCTACGGTATATGTTCCTGAGCCTGATAATTTGTAACGTGGTGGTGTCTATTTGGTTTGGTTTACTCACGCTTTCTATTGTTCTAATGCACCTTTCTTCCGCAGCTCGGATTGCTCGGTTGAGCAAATCGATTTCCCGGTCCACATCTGCTGTGGTTGCAAGCTCTGCACCGTCGTTTATATGCCGGTCTACGATGCGCTGGAATTCCACCCAGTTGACTCTGGTGAAATCCTTCCTTGTCTGCTTCTGTCGTTTCACTGTCGCACAGCCTGCTTCCAGCACCACCTGGTAGTGGTCGGAACTAAGCTCGGTGATTGTCACTGGGTCAGAGATGTTTCCGTAGTTGGTGATGAAGAAGTCTAATGTTGAATGCACTCCGCGTCTCGACAGATAGGTAGGTTCATTAGGTGCACTGATGATGTAGTGACCCGCTTGTGCGTCACCGAATAACAGTCCTCCATTTGTGTTGCAGCATTGGTTTCCCCAGCTTTGGTGCTTCGCATTAAGGTCTCCAGCAATGATGTAGTTACTGTTTGTTCTGGTCAGTTTGATGAGGTCACCACGGAACTTTTTCCTCAGCTCCGCTGTACATTGTCGATGACAGTAGGCGGAGATGATGTCGATTTTGCCGTTCGCTAGCTCAACTTGCACCCCGACGGCTTCAATTATGGAAGTACGGTAGTGAGGTAGGGAGTGAAATTTGATGTCGTTTTTGACAGCGAGTGCTACACCGCCGCCAGCGATTCCCGTTCGATCTAAGCGAATTGTTGTGTATCCTGGTAGGTTGAAGTTCTTTTCTGGTTGGAGATGAGTTTCACATAATGCCACTATATCGATGTTTTCACGCTGTGTTAGGTGAGCCAGCTCTTCGCGCTTCTTGATTACTGAGCGGGCGTTCCACTGCATAATGCGTAACGGTTTATCTGCCATATCTGATGAATGCTTGGGCAAGTTGGAGCATTTGTGTTTGACACTGGTGTAGTTTTTCGCATATGTCTGCAAACATTGCATGGAGATCCTCTAGCGTTAAAGTTGCGGGAAGCTGTCCTTCTGTTGCGGTTTGTTGTGGGGAAACGTTATTTGTAGCCCATGCAAAGCCCGGTGGGATTTGCAGATTTTCCTGCGGTGCAGCTGTACGTTGGATCGGGTTCCCAAACATTACTGGCGGAGCTGGTTGACTCCCTGAAGATGGTTGGAGCGGTGGAAAATTGTCAGTCGTGAATTGTGGGGCCTTATCTCGCTTCCTTCCCGGCTGGTTTGATGATGACGCTTGCTTTCTGATCTGCTTGTATTCAATACGTTTTGGACACTGCCTGTCACTACCTTGGTGTGCACCACCGCAATTTGCACAATGATATGTGCGCGGGGGGTGCCATATTGTACAGCATTCCGATGCATGGGTCCCCCACAGAGGCGGCAACGAGGTTTCAGGTTACAATTTTTGGTTCCGTGACCGAAGTGTAGACATTTTTGACACTGAGTGACGTCACGATGTGCACCGCGATATGCTTCCCAACGAACGATGATTGAGCTGATATTTCGCACTGCTTGAAGGGCGCCAAGCGTTATTGATCCTTTTCTGAAGTGTACTAAGTACAAGCAGTCTCTTCGCGTTCTGTTCCCGTCTTCGCGTCGCGTCATGGGAAACACCGCAATCGGTTCTAATTTGTAGTGGTTTTTGAGCTCTGCTTCAATTTCTTCCTTCTCCATGATAGGTAGGCCACGAATCACCGCTTTGAACGGTTTTTCTGCCTGCACGTCGTGGGTGTAAAACTCGGCCTTCAAATTTTTTAGGTATGCACTCGAACGGTTGTAATCGTCTTTGGTTTTCGTGACGATTTTTATGCCAACTCTACACAGTTTGTATTCTGCTGTAATTCCTGCCTCCTTCAGGTCCCGGACTAGTTGCTCAAGTGAGACGGATTTCACCATCAGAGGAGGAAGTTTTTGGTTGCCTTCTCCTGTTTCGTGTCTGTTTTCGCGGGGTTCGCCAATATCTTCACCGAAGCCTTGCATGTCGCTGATATTCATTTCTGTCTGATCCTGCTCGCTCAGAGTTTGGTATGTATTCTCGGAGAGGATGGAAACCGGTCCTTTTTGCCTCTTTTGGTTTCCTTGCTGAGGGCTTTTCGAAAAACGGTTGGCATTCGAGCTGTTGCCCGATCTTCTGTTGCGCTTTTTCCCCATTGGGGCGATGCGGTCGGTTTTACTGCGGTTCAACTTGCTGCTTACTCGAACTAGGTGCTCACTGCTCAGCTGCTCGCACACGAATTGATCCTGATGAGCGGTATGTTTGGTACGGGCCATTTATCAACAAAGAATCGAATTGAAATTTTGTTATTACAAGCATCCGAAAGTAGCTTGTCAAGAGTGTTCGATGGCAAGTGAGCTACTTGTGAACAATATCGTAGATTTCACGTAGAATGACATAAAATAAAAAGTTATCATTTGTGTGTTTGTTTACAGTTTCGTGTTTACTAGGCGCATTCAAAAAAGGTTTCAATTCTCAAACATTTTACAAAGGTGCCGTATTACATTACTCTCTTTACCCTTAGTGTTCGATAATCTCCGTAGTGGAAACACAATTTCAATTTTGTTCTTTATCAAAAATATGTGGTCGACCAACCAAGGGGTGGAGCTACGTCGAACACATATTGAGGACAACACAAAAAAGGACGAGCTTACATTGTGCTGTAGTCAGGTATAAAAACTCAGCATGCTGTTGTTCACGATTAGTTCGTTTGCAGCATCAGCATGCAGCAGTTCGTTTGCAGCATCTCTCGCAAAATTCAAACCACCGTCCATTTGCTGCTGTCAGAAGAGTTGGCCAAGCACGCCGTCTTCGATGGCACCAAAACTGTTACCATATACACCAGCACCAAGTAAATTTCGAAAACTGCCCAAAGAAAAGGCCCTTTTCAGGGCCATCAATTTATCGACAAAGAATCGAATTGAAATTTTATTACAAGCATCAGAAAGTGGCTTGCCAAGAGCGTTGGATGGTAAGTGAGCCACTTGTGAACAATATCGTCGCTTTCAAGTAGAATGGCACAAAATAAAAAAGTTATTTGTGTGATTTGTAGGCAGGTTAGTGTAATGATTCAATTTACAAAAATCGAACGTTTTCTAACATTTCGATATAGGTGCTCCGTTTCAAAATTTTCGGCCTGAATGTTGCCTGTTTTTCTAAAAGTGAAAATCTGCTATTGTACTGAATGAAAATCTTCGATTTTTGCGCTGATTGGAAATAGTTGTGACTAATTCTGTAGAATGTACAATTACTGAAAATAACAGATTTTGTGAAAGCAGTGGTTGGTCCATACAATTCGATTCCAAGCGAGCCAGACTAGTTTTCGTTGGAAGGTCCATCTCTGACAACAGAAATAAACTATTTTATTTTGAATTCAACTACAACTTCCTTGAAAACAGCACAGCTAAAAAACTTTAGGGAAAAACGCGTAAACCTAAATTTTCCACTATAATAAAAACTAGTGCCCCCGCCGCACAGCATCATCAAGATTGATAGTTATTCAAGCCGGGTGGAAAGGGGGTGGGAGGTTGTAAGGCAATGGAAAATTTCATTTATAATAATAATACTTTATAATTGGCTGGTCCTGAAAACAACTTGTTGGTTTGTGGTTTATTTTGGGTCACAATTTAGGCCCGCTCGATTTCTGATAGCTGTGAATTTTTCGCAGGGCGACTGTTTCTGTTCGGTAGCGATGGGGCTTCTTAACGCTAACCGTGACTGGGGCACTTTTACACGGCCTTCGTTGCCAACCAGCCCCTGTCAAGGACGACGTCTCTGTACAGCCAGCATCACTGCCATGAAAGGCAAAACATTGATTTTGAGCCGAATGATTAGAAGCTGTATTTAGTTACAAAATGTCGATTAAATTAAATTATTAAATCATCCCACAAGATGCAAAACGTCGTGTGAAATGCTTGAATATCGAGCATAGTGCCGAACATAATTCTTTGGGGCTTTATAGCTATAACGCCCCATATATGTCGGTCGCTGTCAAACTCCATATGATGGTATAGGGTTGCCAGGGAGTTGTTGCCAACTGCTTGCGGGGAGCCTTTCCTCCGGTGGACTTACGGTTTGTTTGGTACAGGTCATGTGGCGAAAAATGCTGATCTGCTACTTCTCTGATGCTGGTAGTAGGACGACGGTCAAACGCTCGTTTGCGTGCCTTCATTCATAAAAGTTCAACAATATTTTCAAAGAATGTTGCAAATTGTCAACTTGATAATTCCAAAAATACTCCAAATAAACTATGAATGTGCTAAAGTCGACAAAATCGCATAGAAATTGCTTATTCCAGAGCAGAATTTACCGGTCTAAAGTGTATTCTACTTCACTCCGGTTATGTCTCTGACATTACCCACCCATCTTTTTTACTAGTATAACACCACCCCTTCCCGCCCAAATATACTTCACGTTTAGCGATTCTTGGGACTCTCTCAGCTCTTTGAGCAATTCCAGAGACAGCGGAGTCAATTCATCGCGCAAGGTCACATTCATAGCTCTTCCGTTAACAACAAACTTGTCATCAATCAAGGTCGATGATAATTTACCAAATTGTTTCTTCTTGGCAAAAACAGCCTCTTTCGAATGTTTATTAGAAAACACAATTCGTCGCTGTTGTGCTATCTTATGACAAGCGCCATTTTGCACATTTAGAGAAAAACGATTTTTAAAGTTTGAGATTGAATATCATGAAACTTATAAATGGTAGAAACAATTCAGAGAAGACAATTGATGCTTCTACCTATTCTGTACTAATCTCTCAAATATTACGAAGATCGGTTGACTATGTTGCGAGTTTTCACTAAAAATGTAAACAAAAGTCGCACTCACACGTGTCATAGGTGTGTATTGATGAAAAAATTTGTATGACGTGTCATAATCGTGCATGGAAAATTTTCCAAAGAAAAAAATCACCAATTATGAACTTTTATTCATATCTTTGGCTTCATTTGGTCTATAAACAATCGGTTAGATGCATTTTGAAGGAAATGAGTCAGGGAATCTAGAAAAAATAGTTATTTTTAGTTACAGTGCTGCCAAATAGGCAATATTTCCAGTTTAAAGCTAAAACTGCGTTTTTCACGCAATACATGTATTTTTCTTTCGAAAATTATTATGCCATTGTGTTTCTACGACATTTTTACACATAAATGAAACTAAAATTTTATTATAACTTGAGCCAATCCCAAGATATAATGATTTGAAGCAAAAAACTCACAATTTCTAATCACTTTTCTCGCTATATTTCAGTAACCAAGCAAAATTTCAAAATTCTGGAAACGCCATCTTGTAGAGATTCGTTAGACGAGTAATGTGGCATATCTAACTCAGTTTACCCCAAAATGGCGTTTGTCATAAGATAGCACAACAGCGACGAATTCTGATTGGAGCCAAGCCATTGTTCGGTTTACCACTGCCAAAAATCCGCTCAGCAGATACTACTAATCCCGCATTTTCTCTCAACCCTACACAGAGCAGCAGTTTATTAATAAGTTGGGGCACATTTTCACCTGAAACTGTAGGAATACCCCAAACGACAGCATTATTACCCAAGACAGCTTTGTCCGATTTGTCGACAATAGCTTCCAACTTATTAACAGTAACCTCTAGTTGATTTTTTGATTTTTTCAAGCGATCTATGTCGGCTTTGAGATTCTCGTTTTCTAATCTGGGATCCTTAAAGTCAGTAACTATTTCATCAAATTTATCGGAAAGGAAAGCCTGGGATTTTTCGATAGTGGTAGTAATCTGCTTAACTTCGGTTGTAACCGCTTGTATTTCCTTAGCTACTGTTTCAGAAATGGTTGCTTTCATTTCAGCAGCAAGAGAAGAAATCAATGCACGACTACTATTTTGCATTGTTACAATTCGTTGGTAGATTGCTGAACAATTTGGCGAACAAAAATAATCCGTTTCCCTCAAACGACGTACCGCATATCCCACAATATTTTTGCATTTAAAGTGAGCACTCGAGACACAGTACATGCAAGTTAAAATTTTCGAACTATCGGACTCCTTTTTATTACAAATCGAGCAGACAAATTCATCATCGTTATCCATTGTAATCGGTTCAGGGGAGCAAGTTGAAGCAGACTATTTAATGAGACAGAAAGGTAAACAAATAAACAATATATTGGCAACACACACTAGAGCAAATCTATGTAAACCACAAAAAATAGTCAATCGCTAAACAGAGTCAATGGAGATGTAGTACTAGAGCAACAGCAGTTAGGTGTAGCCAAAGGTTCCGTGTTCAAAAAAAACAGTCATAGGAGTGTGCGAATGTATGCAGTTAACGACAACAGTGTCAATGATACCGTATGGAGTTTGAGTTCCCACAGCTACTCAACAAACGAACGTTGAAGTTTGCTTTCCAGCCTACCAGACTAAATCCACTCAACCACAACCAAAACGATTTGCTCGTTAAGTAGCCGTTTGGGCGGCAATGGAGATCACAAATATGTATGGTGCTGTTGTTACGGAACCACAATGTGTACCGGATTGTCTTCAGACTTTGTTCTACGTTTATCAACTAACCGTTTGGGCAGTAGAAGACACGAAAAGAACTATCGCATGAATCAATCGATATAACAAGGTGTATCCTACCCATGATCGCATAGTTGTCCCGTTTTCTATGGGATTTCCTATCTTTATGAGACTGATATGCGATCATGGGCAGTATCTATAGGTGTACTCACAGTTACCTTCTACTCAATACGCAATGTATTCGCTTAGTGGGTTCCTTCACACCAACACAGCAACAACAACACAGCAGCAACAGCAAGCCAAGGCTTGGTTAAAAATTATAGCACAACAATAGACTCTTCTTGAACACGAATGCGGTGGCATATATATTTTATTTTGAAATTAGTGGTCATTCAGACCCTTCTCCACCACAAACTCCACTCAGCTGTTAACAAACACGTTATCACTGATCTAAATTACACTTAATCAAGAATAAAATAACTAAAAAAACACTATTAATTCGAAGTAAATCGCGGACTGTATGAAATTTGTGTCAACTAGAAACAACAGTGTTGCCAGAAGTTTACTGTAATGAAATCATTGCTTTATGCCTTTACGTAAATTCAAACTTTCTCGACATTTTTCGCACAAAAAGGTATGTAACCCCTTAAGCACACAATGGCAAAAAGTGGCAGCTATTTCACTCTCGATTTTCTAAATGGGCCACTGACGCATCAAATGATATTGAAATTTTTGAAGGTGAGAAATGGTGAGAACATAAAGAAATCTCACTTTTTAATATTAACATATTTGGGAAATATTGTACAGTACATTCAGCTTGATTATTTTTGTCATATTCATTGAAACATGTGGTTAATTGGAAGGGTAAAGATAATTATTTTTAAACCATAAAAACTAACCTTATCTACCTTGCAGTGAGATGAGACATTTCTTACACATATCATTGTTGGGTCATTTAGGCAGCCGAGGGTCAACCGTCATCCTTATTGCTTGCGAATTGTTTCGTTCGGAGTTCTCGTTCTGGAGATGTGGATAAATGTGTTATATACAAACAAATACTATGGAAAAGAAATGGTTCAAACTATCAGCACAGAGAACAGACGTCCATCTTCAGCATTCAACTTGTGTAAAATCTCTAACGGTTTTGAAGGTAGTTGGGATATCCAAACCAGGTGCGCTACTGTCGTCATGTTTTTTGTGGCTGTGTTCGACAGAATTGACCGCGGTTATTCCTCTACCCAGTCAAACTAGTCAACCGATAGAGTCGGAATCGGTTGTTTTCTTTGAGCAAGATTCCATACTGAATCCATTCAGGATTTCGAACCGGTTCCGGAATGGATTTGACGGATAGTTGGGATAGGTTGGTGTGGCGGCGCTAGTGTTTATCGTATATCAATTTAAATGTTTACACACGTTTTTTAAATATTTTTGTTCGGTCATGGATGTCTGTTCTCTGTGCTATCAGGATAAGTATTTCAATTCTTGGAAAATCAAGTGGTCATTGAAAGTGTCACTGGTCGTAAAACTACTTTTGATAGATGAACATGCCTGAAACTGCAGGTCTTAATTTTCTGCGAATAAATGGTTTGGCAACAATGTAGTTAGATGTCTCTTTTCAAAATTTTCATCTTCAAATATCCATGTTACCATGGATGCCAAGTGTTTTTCCAAAAAATCTAACATTTTCTTAAAAAATCTGGAATTGTCTGGATGACCCAAATTCTTTGGGTAAAGGTGCATTCCTCACCGGTGGACTGTATTTGTTACATTTTACTAATAAAACAGGTTTGTATATTTGTAAACATATCGGCTTACTAAAAATTCGGTGATTGCGCTGCTAATCTGGAAATGTAAAATGCTTGATTTTCAGCATAGAGCACATTGATTAAATTTGAATCTCAGAGTTTCCAGAATCTTGGTCTGCTGAAACTTCTAGCTGATATAATTCGGCAAAAAGTTTGTTGACTCTCAGCGAAAAAACTGTGATATGTTGTGTTTTCAGCTTTCTCAAAAAACGTTTATAAATCAAGGAAGAGTGCTTGAAACATATTTTGTTATTTTTCAAATTGTCTGGATAAATCTGGACAAATTCCGTGAAATCTAGACCAGACAAACATAAATCTGTATGTCAGGACGAGGCTTGAAAGATCCCGATAAATCTGAAAGGTTGGCACCCCTGCATATTACCTAGTTAAGTTAAATATTTTTCAGAGATAGCCATAAATTTTCTTAATTATAGTGTATATAAAAGCTCTGAATAGAACTCAATTAAATTGAAGTTGATATAGTTTTCGATTGTTGGTCACCTGTCTGTCTAACCATAGTGTAACGTTTCGAAAGGATGCGCCTTTTTCTTGAGGGTGTTAATATTTGAAAATAGTTATAGTTTTCGCATAATACTAACATTTTGCAAATTTTCTCAAACATTTAATTTCCAAAGTAGAATGTAATATTAAGCTTATTTTCACGAGTAGCTCTCTTCTCTCTTCTGATATACAAAAAAAAACTATGTACAGGGAACGGCAGACCAAAAATAGTTTTGTCTTCTCAAACCTCCCTAATTACATCGCTCACATTAAGGAATTAAAAAATAGTTCAGATTAGCAGAAGATCTTGTCACACAAATCATAAATGAATAGCAAGAAAGATGTGAGCCGTGACAGTTGCGAACACGATAGAAGAAAGAGGCAGAGAGAGAGAGAAAGTGAGAGTGAGTGGGAGAGAGAGGAGAGAGGCGTGCCAGAAATGGCAAATGATGGTTAGTGCCGTGACCCTATATTTCTATGTATATTATGCGATATATTTATTTATTCACCTTTATTATAAATAAATTATAAATTATAAATAACGAAACTAATAATTTTTGCGCCATGACCAGTATAACCTAAATCTTGCATAAGAAGCCAAATTTTCGCTAGAGTTTTGGGATTCAAAAATACAGTTGCTCTCGGTGATGCTTCGAGTATAATTGTATGAGAGATCTTTTATCTCACTACTAGGTGGATTACTTGCTGATCTGTCTATTAGTATATCCTCCTACATCTACCAAGCGGTTGAACGCAACGCCTAATCCAAGGGATAAATATACGAACTCTAGAAAAAAATTTCACTGTGAAGTTAAACCACACATTATTTTGTCTTTGAAGAAAACTTACATATTAATTTTTGAAAAATAGTTTATTTATTATTAAGGTAATTCCCGAAATGTTTCCAGAACCGAATTCCTTGAATTACGGAGATGTGTTTTCATACCCCGATATTAAAAATCGGTTTAGCCCCTAAAACACCAGTAAAGAAATACTCTGTATGTAACGGTCTCTTTTTAGTTGGGAAAGCAAGCAAGGAATAAAAATACAAAGCAAGGAATAAAAATACAAAGCAAGCAAGGAATAAAAATACAAAATATTTAATATCTCCGCCGCTCAATAACGGATTTTGACAATATATAGCTTGTAAGAAAAGTATTTTCATAGGCTTTCCATCTAGCTTGCGTGATGAGATAGCTTTGTTCGAAAGTTGTTTGCTTAAAACACGTTTTGTTTTGACAAAATCATTCAAGTCTCAGAAAGTAAACAACATATCGAAAAACAAATAGTGTCAAATAGTCACGTTACGCCTTTCATTTACAACTGGTTTCATTAATATCGATTCAGCCATTGCTGAGATAATTACATGACATTATTGTACATACATACATACACACACCTACACACATACATACAGACATTGTCCCAATTTGTCGAGCTGAGTTAATTGGTATATGAGATTCGACCCTCCGGGCCTCGGAAAAAGTTTTCAAGGTTTGAGCGAATCCTATACATTTCTTTTGTAAGAAATGTAAAAAGTCATGATTAGATTTATAATTGAATAAAAAATGACGAATGCAATATTTTTTTTAAATTACATGAAATTGAAATTTTATTTTTGATATATTAAGTGTTTATATCTTTAGAATAATAGAAGTTTTGATGTGCTGGAAGAAAATTTTAGTCTTCAAAAACTCTTCAAACCCACAGTGTCCGCCTTAGACCACTTTCCCCTATCTGTCGATTTAAGTGATACACTACACGCTTCCAATGATTGCAACTCAAATTATTATTTTGAATGAATTTGTGGAAACTATACCATCAATTTTCTTGGTAAGTGTTTACCGTTTAACTAATATTTTTTGCGTTTATCTCAGTTATTCAGTGTTTTAAAACTATGTTTTATGTATGTGGATAGTCCAGCTCATAAATTCATGAGTATTTTAGCATCGCTTCACAAATTGAGGAAAAAATACAAATACAAATACAGACCAAATAAATTGTTCAATTACAGGGCTGTAGCTAAATGAACGATCTTTTATATGTATTCAAGCAGGGCTTAAAATCTGTTGCCCATTTTGAAAAACACATATTATTACTTAGTTTGGCGGTCTTACTCCATCTTTTCCTACGCAATTTATGCATTCAGAATTCAATCAGAACAGATCCTCAATCGAAAGCGGATTCGAATCCCACACCTCCGGTGCTATGTGATAACTTATGTTAGAGGTATAAGGGATCATCCATAAATGACGTAGCATTATATGGGGGAGGGGGAGTTTTATATTTTGTAATGATTTGTGACGACAGGGAGGTAGAGGGTCATGCAA
The DNA here is from genome assembly GCF_030247195.1 of Topomyia yanbarensis. Taxonomy (NCBI): domain Eukaryota; kingdom Metazoa; phylum Arthropoda; class Insecta; order Diptera; family Culicidae; genus Topomyia; species Topomyia yanbarensis. The sequence continues at coordinate 97,019,253 of NC_080671.1, read as the reverse complement.
TGCTACGTAGCTTTTTAAACGGGAATAGGAGTTGACCTGATGTCACGACAATCTTACCCGTTTCATCTAACATCGTTTTTTTATTTTTTTTAGAGGGGGGAGCGCTACCGTCAAGCTACGTAATTACCAGGGGAGGGGGAATTTAGGGGTTTGTGACGAAATGCTACGATGGGGGAGGGGGGTGTTAAAAATCACTCAAAAAATGCTACGTCATTTATGGATGAAACCTAAGGTTACAACCACCAACAAAGAATAAACATCAAAATGTAAGTGTAGGAATTTTAACAGCTATTTTACTGACGGTACTGGAATCCCTATCGACGCAGTACCTTGAATATATGTTCCCTTTTACGCCCCGCAGTAACACCTTCACACTCTAACCTCCCAAGGGATGGTGCCTGTAATGCTGTTTTGTAATCTGACGTGTTCCTGTAGGGTACCTACTTTTGGCGACACACTTCTTAGTGACGCCTGATCCGATGCGAGACTTTATAGCTCAAAGCTGGGAAAAAAAGCTCAGTGAATGTGACCCGCTGACTGACGAGTGGTACCCGTATGAATGGAACCTCTCCTCGCTGGCGTCGTCATCTTGTCCGGCGGCGTCATCGCTGTAGGTCCGTGGACCTGTGTGTCGTAAAAGTCGCAATTCGTTGATATTTATTTCGAAGAAATACTTTGGAGGTGCGATAAATACGTGTTAATAGAGGTGACCAGTTGGTAGCTGAGGAAGCAATATGTATGGTGTTCTCATCAAGCAGTACTGATCATTAGACGATGGGCTATAGCAGTGAAACGACTAGAAGCTGGTGGAAAGTCGTTACTTTGCTAATTAAATCTGATACACATCTGTCTGCTGGGGACCGTTTAACTCAATTCATTGGCGAAACATCATTGCCACAATCAGCTTTATGGTAGCCAGATTAGGATTAAAATAGATTTAGCTGGTTTGATGTGAGTGAGTCGTTTGGTGAGTATTGTGGGAATCGGAGTTAACGATTTTGCCAGACTTGTCTATTGGCGACCGAATAATACCGGTAGCTTGAATGTAGAAAATCCTATCTTCAACTCATCGTCTTTCATTCGTCGGACAAGAATGTCGATTGATTTACTATCGTTATAGTGAACAAATTTCTTCCTAATCTCCGGAAAACATTGCTAATAACCAATCAATCTCAATCGGCTACCGTTAAGCTCTGTCGACATCGGATGTCACATACTTGATGCAGACTTAAGAGTCCCCGTTTGGACGTTTGTGCAAATATTGATCGATGTCGAGGCATTTCCGCTGCCAGCGGTATTAGCTGTGAGCTTTAAATAAGTCACTTCAAATTCAATCAGCTTTCCTAGAGCTCAACACGACAACTATGCAAACAATCGATAAGACGATTTCCGTGCGTTGAACGTGCCTCCAGTCGTAGTCGCAGTTGTTCGATTCTGATGATGAATGTCGAGGTGTAGTCATTTGTAGGTACTTAAGCGTGGACTGATATAGCCAATGCGAAGCTATCGTTTTTTTTTCTTATCAAAACGTTGATAATGCCCCGTTTGTCCAACCTGTTTTCTTCGCGTTTATAATTCGGACGGCTTATTCTCTAACTAACTGAACGGTAGCCGCGAGTAACATGTTGATATCGCCTTGATTCCAGTTGATTCATCGATAGATTTTTTTTTCTAGTCACTATTGCGAGTATCGCGGTATTGCTCTGTCGAGTTTACTTCTCGTTATCAACTACACGAATGCGGCATCGGTTCGTGTCATAGTTATCTACCGAACAGATCACTCAATTACTCGTTGGCATGGCTAGGAGACTGTTTTTTGTGATTGTATAAACAGCGGTCACTATGAGATATCTCGGTGCTTGCTTTGTCACAACGATTTAGTAAACAGCGTGGTTGAAAGTTTGTAAGAATGAATGTATTGAAATGCGGCAAATGTTTAAAGATGCTTAAGCTGTGATCCATTTGGAGAATTGTTTTACCTTCTGGTTAAAAATTAAGAATCAAACAGTTATTTTTCCGCAAAAGGTCAACAGATGAATAGTTTTTTGGAATTTACAGCTGTGAAAACTGTGAATTGGTAGAGGCTTATTATTACTTATTTGCTTGGTAAATTAAGTATGACTCTCACAGCCTCGAAAAATAAGCATCCACACAAAGTTTTCGTTGCCATCTTTCTCCTCAATGAGTGATATTGTTATACCAAAAAACCATTTTTGGCGAAAAAGTGCTCATAACTTCGCAACGAAAAGAGTTAGATATGTAGTGCCATGAAACTATTTATTCGCCTTAAAACAATCTTAAAGTTGTCCGAAGACTAGTTCGGTTTTAAATCAATACCGCAAAAGTTATTTGAATAAAACACTTTCTCTAAGAAACACCCTAACCTTCGATTTTAAATTTGCTGTAAAATAAAAAGTATGACAGATAGAGCTTACATGTGTTCAGCAAACTTTTACAAAATTTGTCGTTCTACAACTTTGCTAAAGGTTGCGTGGCTCTAGCAAGAATGATTAAAAAGTTAATTTTTTGATCTTGGTAAAATTAGAACCACTCCAACTGCTATTTTAACGAAAAGAAGGGGCTCACAAACTACAAACACTTCTCCAATGACTTAATAAGAATAAGTTGTTTAGATTCCTGCCAAATTTGCATTCTAGACCACTGTGCATTGGTTATGAAGCGTCCCACTCTGTCCTTCTCCGATGTTCATCTTTAGCAATGCCGCATGTCCATTATAGATGGTCGGGATCGGGTTTTTGGACCCGAAACCCGGACCCGACCCAAACCCGGCGGGTTTCGAGTTCTGTAAATTTAAGCTTTTCGGGTTCGGGTCGGATTCCGGGTTTTCAAATTAGAAATTCTCGGGTTCGGGTCGGGTCCGGGTTTTTGAAATTTTGAACTTTCGGGCTCGGGTCGGGTTCAGGTTTTTCAAATTACAAATTATCGGGGTCGGGTCGGGTTGGGGTTTTGAACAAATCAACCTAACCATTTCTTGACGCTGTTTGCGTCTGTGCACAAAGTGAATTATACTTCGTGATACGAATGGATGACACATATAACCGTACCAAATGTTAGCACCCTTAAATCGCTAGAATTCGTCGTATTTTCTAAAATCTCTTTACGATTTATTTTCTATGATATTTAGTAATAAACAAAATCCACAGGAATTTAACGGAAAATATCGGTACAACTTTCTATTATGGAATATAAATTTCGACAGGTACTTTAAAACTGATACCGTAAACCGGGGTGACATTGATCACTTTTCGAAGTAATCATTACATATTTCTAGACGCAACACATTTTTTTCAAGTTTAATATTTTTAAACCATGTACTGATGTATGGAGTATAAGATTGGATGGTTTTACCTAAAATTGTAGGTTTTCGTATTCCGGGGTGACTATGATAACCAGCATGTTCACCCACATTAAGTTATCATTGTCGATGTTTTTCATTGAAATGCTTCTGCTTAAACTGATTCTGGAAAGATATTCATTGTTAAATAGATGTTATTTGGTGTTATACAAAGTATTTCAATGTACTGTAAAATTCGAGTAACCAAAATTCCTATAATTCATGTCCAACTAGAATAAAAGATTCTGAAAACCTTTAAAACTGCTAAAATTCTTTTATTTCAGTGCTTTATCGATGTACAAAAAGTTTCATCAATTCTAACACGTTGGAATATTGAACAATAAAATAAATGTTGCGAAATTTAGCTTGCAATAATTTGAAATAATTGCCAACTAGTTTTACAAAAAATGTATTTAAAATAAACAAACTCTTAAAACTAAAGTTGGTACATCCCAATCTAAAGGAAAATAAAAACTCGCTTGTAATTTATTACTTTTGCACAAATCTGATATTTATTTGTTTTATAAAAACGTGTTTAATCCACCTAGCAGTGTGATGAGACATTTCTTATAACTCTTATCACTCTCTTCGGATATTATATCGTTTAAGAACATTTAGAACTTGATGCTTCGCGATGTTTTTGATAACACATACTACATGGGATAGTGGCAGGACTCAGAGAATCGCTCAAATCAGCATAGAACAACATCAGTGCTAGAAATCTCAAACCAAATCAATGGGAAAGCGAAAAAATGGCCCATAAAATAGACATACCAACGAATTATTGTTAATGCTATCTTAATAAAATATCTATATTGTGGTGGGAAAACTGAATTTTCCTAAAAGCGAATTTTTTTTTGAATCGATTTGAAGTTTATATTTTACTCAAATTTCCAACGCGACTGAGAACTAAGAAATCAACGCTTTTTCTTGAAAAGGGCGATACTAGCAGTGATACCATTCAAAGAAAATCAACAGTGAATATTTCCAGACTTGGTTTTATTTCCTATTTAAGAACTATTGTGTTTTTTGACATCCTAACTTGCATGATTCAGTGATCGAAACCCAAAACTTCATAAAGTATTTGAAATTATTAAATTAAAGTTTGTTTTTGCTATTGAAATTGACAAAATGATAGTATCGCCCCTTTGGCGATTGTTTACTTTTTCGGTCCCATCTATCAGCATTGAAGTATCGCCCTTACGTTTTTTTACAATAACTACCGTTTTACACCACCGATTTCGTCCGGGTTTTTTCAATAGAGATCATTGTTACTATTTACAGCTGGTATCAGTTTGATAATCCTAAAAATACGAAAATAACAGTTTCGCCTCTAAACTGCTAGCAAAAAAAGGATCGCCCTGTTTGTTTGCATGGAGCGTGGAGGGCGAAACTTTAAATAAACAAACAAAAATACAGTTTCGCCCGTTGTATTTTTTGCTGTAGTTTAAGAAAGCAATATCGTAGAATCAAAGCTTTAAGGTTAATTTGTTGCGTTTCAAAGCCCTCATTCGCATGTAAGAAAAAAGCCCTATGTTTACATTTGTAAGTATCGCCCTTTTCACAAAAAAGCGTTGAAATGAAATCGCAGCTCCTGATATCACGCTATCTCTGAAGTGCATGCGTGCATAGTTTCAAATTTTACTTCGACATCGACTTTTTCTAAAGGGTACTTCCCAGTAGTATTGTTGATTTGAATTATTATCGCTAATCCTAATGCCAAAGAACAAATAAAAACCTCACGAAAACGAACCGTTTGGGAAAATCATCATCATTACTGGAATTTTCATTTTCACGCAACTTTTCGATAACCTTCCGTCACTTGCGTTAATGCACTGGGTGCACAGTAGGGTAACAGGAAAAAATGACCCCTATCGGCCCACCTCTGCGTCGATTCCTAGTCCCACCAGGAGTACTTGCACCAAATTTGAAGCAAATCGGACAAGTCTACCTACCGGACCAACGGGCCTGAAATTTGTATGGGAATTTTCAACAATTTACATGGAGAAAACCCACCAGCACGCATTTTCGCCGCTAGGTGGCACTGTATGCATCGTATTATCACTGTAAGTGAAAATAAGAAGGATAATTGAATTGTCTACAACTTAGTCGAAGACTGCAAGTAAATCCGACTTTGTTAAAAGAAGTTATTAAACTTTTAACGAAGTGATGTCTGAGTCAGTTTTGCATGGGGCCTAATAGTGCATGGTTGTGTATCAGTACTCGATTCACACGAACTAAACATTTTTGTGAAATAATCGTTAGGTTTAGCTCAATGGTATGTTCAGAAGAATTATAGTAAATAATACGAGTCATGCTGTGATTAGAAAATTTTAGTTCCACCGTATAGAGGGCGCCAACACTAACTTTTCAACGGAGAGAGATAGAAATTTGGTGTCTTCTACAAAATTATAGAACAGGCATTTTTCAGTATTTCTTCTGAACATCTTGATACTCTATCTCTCTTCTATGAAAAGTTAGTAGTGGCGCCCTCTATGCGGTCACAGGTGGAACTAAAATTTTCTAACCAAAACATAACTCGTATTATTTACTATAATTCTTGTAAACATACTATTCGGCTAAATCTAACCATTATTTCACAAAAATATATAGTTCGCGGGACTCGAGTACTGATACACAACCATGCACTGCTAGGCCCCATGCAAAACTGACTCAGACATCACTTCGTTAAAAGTTTAATAACTTCTTTTAACATAGCCGGATTTACTAGCAGTCTTCGACTAAGTTGTAGATAATTAAAATATCTTTCTTATTTTCACTTACAGTGATAATACAATGTATACAGTGCCCCCTAGCGGCGAAAATACGATCTAGTGAGTTTTCTTCATGTAAATTGTTGAAAAATCCAATATAAACTTCAGGCACGTTGGTCCGGTAGTTAGACTTGTCCGATTTGCTTCAAATTTGGTACAAGTACTCCTGGTAGGAATCGACTCAGGGGTGGGCCGATTGAGTTTTCAAAAATTCATCATTTTTCTGGGCAGTCTAGTGCACAGTGCTCTAAAAATCTAGCGAAATCGTCTTAGGGCACCAGCGGGTCTGTAAAGAATACTAAAAATTAATTTTTATTCCATAATTTTCGGTTCAGCAATTCGAGAGATCGTGCTCACCGCAAGCCATGAAAAATAGACTACGTTGTGAAGCGATGGTCACTATTTATTAAAAAATCACGGTTAAATTAAAAATAAAACTATTAAAAAAATTCAAATAGTTTATAATTTTCACAAACTTATTAGGAAAAATTGTTTTATAAGCTTTCGTAATATTGTGTAGGAAAAAAGCTGAAAATTTGAAAATGAATCTGAGGATTATGATTGATTACAGAACTCTGGAATTTTCTATTGGAATGTTTTCAGGCAGGAATTTGATATTGATGCTATTAGACAACTGTGAAATCAAGACCAATAGATCAGTTACATATCAGGACCCCATTCCGACAATTTATCAAAAGTCCTCATGATGTTTACAACAACAGGTTATCAATCTACGGATCAGATAATGTTATTGTAATATTGAATTAAATCAGTTTGCATCAATAAATTTTCAACTCCAATCCAATTTTTTTTTTGGTGTGATGGGGGGGGGCTGTATGGTGTTAAACCCCAAAACCTTCTCTTGGCTACGCCGTTGCTTGGAGTTATTTATTTCGCTTTTCATTTTCCGAAAGGTTTCAGATCGATCCGATGGTGATAAGTTAGAAAAATTGCAGTCAGTAGGTTCGCACAAATGAACATTTTTGCACTGATAAGTTATCAAGTTCCTTCCAAACAACTTGGAAGTGTTCGGTGATTATTTCTAGCGGTTGTAGATAGAAAAATGAAATACAAAATTCGATTTATCGAAATAATGTTTGGCTTATTTCAATGGATTATTACTATATTGAACAATAAATAGGCGACAAACAGTAATCCACAAACAACAAGCCATAACTTTTAAAGTATTCAAAATAGATATTTGAAGTCTTCAGTAAAGTTATTCGCAAAAAAAGAGCTACAAATTTGATGAAGGCATCATTTCGTTATAATCACTTCCAAGAAAATTTGTGAAAATATCTCACTCATAGGGGGATTAATCAGCAAAAGCACAATACGAAAAGAAAGAGCATATTACCTCCATTAAATTCTCCGAAGATACTATTGACCTAAAATAAGCCGTTTTGGCGTTAATAATAGATTACATGTTTTTGGTCATATTTCTCGCAATGGGAAATGATAAATATCTTTCGTCCGCATTTAATGTTTAATATCTCTTTTGATAATAGTCCGATTTCAACAATCTATAGCTTGTTCGAAAGGTATTCATTAAAGCTGTCTACAAACATATAAATTGTTGATCTATATTGTCAATTCCGGCAGATAATTTAAAAAAACTGCAAAAAACGCCATTTTTACGCATTCAAATATTCATATCTTAAAAACTAAACATCAGAATCAAAAACAAATTAATAGCGTTCATACTGTTTTTTAGTTCTTTCATTTAAAATTGGTTTGGATAAGATCGGTTCAGCCATTGCTGAGAAACACGAATGAGAATTTGTCCGTTACATACACACACACACAGACACACACACACACACACACACACACACACACACACACACACACAGACATTGTCCCAAATCGTCGAGCTGAGTCTATTGGTATATAAGACTCGGGCCTCCGGGCCTCGGAAAAAATCTTGAAAGTTTGAGCGAATTCTATACATTTCTTTTATAAGAAATGTAAAAATAGACACTTTACGAAGCTTCGTAAAAATAAGGTAACGTCAAATTTCGGTTTTTGTAGTTTTTGTACCCAAAAACCGAACAATATACTCAAAAAGTATAACAAATCAGTATTTCATAAGTTTAGAGTAAAAATCAGTTCAAATTAAAATGATTAGGTAGATTATTCTGGTTTAATAAGCGATCTAGGAAAAAAAGTTTCGAGTGATCAAAGTCACCCCGCTGATCAAAGTCACCCCGGTTTACGGTACTTAGGCCGCGGCGACTTTTTCTCTACGTATACGGTTTTGTGGGGTACATTCGTACCCCAGAGCTAAAATCGCTCTAATATATCTAATTTTTATTAAATTTATAATTAAATTGCATAGTTTTATTCTAAAATCATTCATAATCTGTTTAAAAATATTCGTGTTTTGACTATTTAATTATGTAATATTTCATTTTGTATAGAACACGTCTTTAAAATACGTCAAAATTCATTCATATTGCTATAACTCCGGTAGTTTCAAACCAATTTTGACTATCTATACGGCGTTGTAAAGCTTATTAAGTTTCCTTTTAGGCAAAATTGTTTAAAACCGGTCAAAGAGTGTATTTATTCCGATACCAAACGGTAAAAATATAGCAATATGCAGTAACGGAGATGAAACAGGAAGGCGTTGAAGGAACAGGTACAGCCGGTGCATTGTACGTGTATATAAAGTAAGTATGATCGTATGATCCAGAGCCAGGGCTGCAGAAGATGACGAATCAAATGGTGCATTTTGCATACTATATACAAATCATATTCACAAATATGTTTTACCTCTTTCATCCGCCAAAGCAAAAATTACGATGCCGATCCAAGCCCATTTTCTAGTTACTTTGCTATAGTGCTTTGTTATATCAAATAACAGATTCTATTATTCGGCACTTATACAATTTTACACAAGTTTCTCGCTTACTATGTAACGATATTTTGCTTTTAAAAAAAGATTTAATAAATTTCCCGAATTATGTACACATGACAAAACACTAACGTAAACGGTTTTGTGGGGTACATTTTTACCCCAAACAAACTTTAAGCGAGCACTGTTAAGTTGGTCAAATTAAACAAATAGGTTATACCTGCTTTAACGGAAGTTTAATAAACAAATTGATTTATGATAAAGATTGCTTGCAATTAAAATAAACCGTAACGGTATGGGCCGTCGAGAGCGGCGGCGGGCCCCAAGGCTAGTGTTACTGACGGGCCCTTCTCAACTTACTTATTTGAATCTTGATTAGAGGACTTGTATATATTCATTCATATATCAAACTATGTTGCTGTTGCTAAAATTGCTATGGTTACGAGTTTTTCAATTAGCGGGTTCCCGGGTACTCTTTTGCCCTGTTAAAAATGTACACAATGGTTAACAACCTTATTAGTGGTATATGGAGATAATCCGTGTATTCGCACCACGTTTGTGTCATCGCCTTTATATATACAGAGGTACTGACTTCATGTTGCCACATTCAATGATATATTTAATTTTGCGCAATAAACGCTTCTACTTGATTATTAGTCTGAAAAATAATCAGTACACTATGTCCAACTATGAAATTGTAAGGTATAGACATTGATCATCTTTACCTCCATTTGCAAATTTGATATTTTTAACTTCTCCAACAGGTGATTATAAGGGACACCTCGAAAAGTAAACAGGAATACAGTTTGACCACAGTACGGCCATTTTCCGCTTTGATCGTCATTCATTTTTATTCACGTTCGACACAGTAGGTTGAAGTAGGGGAGACTGGGGCTAGTTGGCGGGGTTTTTTGGTTTCAATTTTTATCGCCGATTTTTTTAAAGTGTTTGATGCATTGTCTCCATTTTTAGAGACAAAAATATGTGACGCGGAAAACCCGCTAACTTACCCCGGCCCCGGGGTAAGTTGGCGGTATGTGAGTATGCGCCAAAAACTAAGCAATCAAATGGAGATTCAATTACTTCAAGGGTCCTTTTGGAACGTGCTGAATGTCTTTTCGAGAAACCTGTATATTAACCGACATTTGCTATTATATTTCAGTTTCAATACCCCGGAATTTTGACTTTGACGCGTACTCCCTATACAAAAGAATTGTTCCCTACACAAAAGAAATTTTTTATGCAATTGGCCGGAATAAATGTCTCCTACATTGGCGAGATACACAAGAAAAAGATTTTCTTACTTTGGAGTGAATTCCAGAAATAAAAATATTTCATGATTTTATTGCACTGTAAATAGTACCGCCAACTTATCCCACGTGCAGCACCGCCAACTTGCCTCAACCGCATATTTTATTAAAAATTATTTAAAAAATTACTTTTGTTTGTGGATAGATGTAATATCTATACGGATGCTCTTTTCACGCGCTATCGAAAAATATAATCATTCGGGAAATAGATTTAAAATCACTCTAAATAACGCAAAGCATTTAAAATTTAGAACATTTACGTGGTATGCTCGAAAACACAATATCACCCACAACTTCCACCAAACAAATCGTTTTGCAACAAAAACACATTGGATAACGGGTTTTACCTAACTTGAGGTACACAAGAAGAGCCAGCGCTATATGTCTAATTGAAACAGAGAAAAAGGGATTCCGCCAACTTACCTCAACCGCCAACTAGCCCCGGGCTCCTCTACGATATTTTGCTTCTGTGGTTTAGACAAAATGATACACGGGTAGATTTATCTGTTGGTAGCGGTGGAGCAGTTTTTAGCTTTTGTTGTTAGCAAGAATAAGGTAGCAAATTCAGCTCGTAATTCTCGTTTTACCCTACAACAGTTTCGTAACTTTTTCTATACGTAAACGGTTTTGTGGGTACATTCGTACCCCAGAATTAAAACCGCTCTAATATGCCTAGTTTTTATTGAATTTATAATTAAATTAGATAGTTTTATTCAAAAATAAGCCAATCAAAGCAGCCTTTTCAAAAATAATCGTGCTTTGCAAATTTTTTATGCACATTTTCATTTTTATACAATTTGTCCTAAAAATACGTCAACATCCCTTTTTAACCTTAATATTGCTATAACTTCGGAAGCTTCTAACCGATTTTTACTATCTATACGGCGTTGTAAATATTATTAAATTGCCTTTTGAACAAATAGTAAATAATTCAAAAACCGACCAAAAAGTGCATTTATTCCGATGCTTGTTTGAACACCAAATACAAATACAATACAAATAGTAAATATACAGCAATATGCAGTAACGAAGTTAAAATAGGCGATGAAGGAACAGACCAGTGCATTGTACGTTCCAGAACTTGGGCTACAGAAGATGAGGAATTGAGTGGTGCGTAGTACATATTATATACAAATCATATTTTGACATCAAAACCAAAAAATACGATTACGATCCAAGCGCCTTTTCTAGTTACTTTGCTATATTAGCATTATTAAATCAAATAACAGATTTAATTGTTCAGCAGTGTTGAAGCCTATACAATTTCACGCAAGTTACTATGTATCGATATTTTGCTTATAAAAAAGATATAATAAATTTTCCGAATTATATACACATGATAAAACACTAACGTAAACGGTTTTGTGGGGTACATTTGTACCCCAGACAAATTTTAAGCAGGCACTGTTAGGTTATTTAAGTGAAACAAATAGGTTGCACCAGCTTTAATGGAAGTTTAATAATCAAATTGATTTATGATAAAGTTTGCTTGCAGTTAAAATAAACCGTAACGGAATAACAGGGATTGCAAATAGCTCTGGGGTACAAATGTACCCCACAAAACCGTTGTAGGATTAAAAATATAGAACAACCGAGAAAATTTTCTAATCATAGCTTTTATGAAGGTTTTTTTTGGAAAGGAATGTGACGTTTTAATGTAGAAGTCGGTTTTAATACGCTTTTGGAATATGCAGTAATAGACAAAAAATGACACAAAACGCAGTAATAAGGAATTAAACGCAAATAAAACAACTGCGAGTACAGCGGGCAAACGACTGCTAGTACTGGTGACTGAATTGAACTGATTTGATTTCCTTATTTGGCACATAGCAATTGGCTTCTTATGGATATCACAAACATCTGTAGCGACGCCCAAAATTAGTGTTCCATCTTAACACAAAGCATTTTTGGCGAAAAATTATTTTAACGTGCTATAAAAATACAAATATACAAATAAAAATTTATTTCAATTACCGGTTAATTAAAGTCAGTCTACCTTCTCATCCCTCCCGGAGTCCAAGCTAAAATCGTTCCGCCATAGATCCCCTGCAAAAACTAGCCCCACTGTGGATAAATTGTGTTGCTATTGTTTTTTTGGAAATGTTCTTTGAGACCAGCTATTCGAGAAGTGAAACAATTACTAAAAGTGAAAAAGGTGCTCAATGTGGCAGGAGCTAATATCTTACAATTGCACCATATAAAACATTAATCACAGTCATTCGTTACGCGAAACAACATACAACACGCCAACGAATGCGGCAACGTTAACTAAAGCATCCCCGTATATATAGACAACGGCTCTAAACAGGTGCGCTTACACGATTTATCTCTGCCCACTCCTGACATGGCGATAAAAAAAAAGTTTATATCAAGGTACGGAGAAATGGATTTAATAACATTGAGGAACATTTTCCAGGGTAATTCTAATCCTTTTCCTGTGGTGAGAATGCTTGTGAACAAACTAATTCCTTTTTACAAAACCATTTTATGCATATTAACCGAACATGGAACATCTCATCAGACAACACCGGTTATGCACCCAGGGCAGATTCCTATGCGCAAATTCTCCAAAAAACACTGGACCACCTAAAACATTGTACAGAAGTAGCTAAGAAAAGTCCGCCTACTATAACCGCTAACAGCACATCGTTATCTTATGCCAAACCACAAAAAGCTTCAAAACCAAGATTTGTGGATCTTACAGAAATAAATATTCACTCAATAAAATACTCCCAGTGTCTGCAATCCAACAACCGGTACCACCAGTAAAGAAACGAACGCAGAAGAGGACGGATACGTCCGTGTGCATGCATTTCTGTTTGGCGCTGTTCTCTTCGAAAATACATTGAATTGGCTTCTGAACGTTTTGTAAAGTATTCTGCCAATTCAAACAAAAAACTCGGTTTTGTTGACCTAGTACATAAAGTAGACAACTCCTCTAAGAACGTTTGTTTTAACAAATGTTAAATATATCGTCAGTTGTCACGGTAAAGATGGACACGTCTATCGATACCAGGACATATGTTAGTGAACTCGGGTGATTCGTAGTTATACTGCCTAAGCTCGACCCTCATTAACAGAAGACAAAGATTAAGCCCGTACGATATTAAGCCTGTTCTAATGACCCTGCCACTTCTAGTTTTCCGATCTGTTTACTTCACATCCTTGCTCTCACTTGAGTACTATGGCTCTAATTTTCATAAATTTCCCTACCCAGTAATCTCTAGCTAATTGAATGTCGTTAAAATGTAAAAAGAAAATGTGACTAACATAGTCGAAATAAAAAAGGAAAAAAGTTAAATATAAAATAAAGCTCTGGTATCCACAATTTCGAATTCTCAAGTTATTAGATTAAAATGTCTTTCAAATTTTTCTCCGCTTTCATCATATGACAATTTAATAGGGTGAATAATTACAAAGAAATTACAGTTCTTATTTTTCTTGCTCTTCTATGAATACCAGACGTTTTCACCCATCTTCCGGATAAAAATTCGGGCCCCCAAACGCGACCCGGGCCCCAGGGCAATTGCCCCGGCTGACCCCCCCCCCCTCTCATCGGGCTTATACCCAGGCCCAGGATTTGAACTCACAAATTTGGTGGTACTTTGGTGGTATTATGGCGGCTCAAATTTAAAAAGGGCACAATATTTTTTAAAAGCAGATAGTTTAAGCCAAATTTATTTTCTAGAGACTGTCTTTGTTCCATCAGACCTAAACCTAGCTTTTAACGTATTTTTAAAAGTTTGGAGTCGTTCCGGGAGCTCCATTGGAGATGTCAAAGCATCTCTACTGGCGCGCTTACCGTATAATCTGAAGCATAAAATAACTTAGATACCCCATCATAGATCGGCCCAACGCTAATGATGGGACATCAAGAACGCGTCAGAGAATCTTGATTGATAGCTTTTGATACAAGTTTGACCGTACCAATAAGTAACGTGGGTGACGCCATGTAAACTGTCGAATACGAATTGCCAATTACCGACGGGCGATCATTAAGCTTTCTGTTTCCCCATGAGTTAGTCACCTATTAACCTAATTTCCGGTTAAGATATCGACGATTTATAAGTTTTTCAAAACATTACAAATTCGACGTTCAATAAAAGTAAATATAAACGCGGATTCTACTCGCCAGTGATTCGGTTTTACCACAGGCAGACATAACTCAATGCGTATGGTGCTACTGCAGATTCGCGTGATTCTATTATTCATAGATGAGCCTAGGGTCCAGCTCGGGTACCTAGAATTGAAAATATTCGAGATCTTTGGTTGATTCTCCGTATTAACAAGTTGGGTTCAGGGGAGTGGGCGTAGCGTATTGGTAAATCGATTGCCTTGTACGCAGCGCACCTGGGTTCGGGTCCCGACCCCGCACATAGGGTTAGAAATTTTTCCTAAGAGATTTTTCTAACCCGAAGAGGCGAATGACCTTAAGGTTAAAACCTCTATAATTGAAATAAAAAAAAAAAAAAAAAAAAAAAGTTGGGTTCAGATCGGGGTTCTCAAATTTTAAATTTTCGGCTTCGGGTCGGGTTCGTGTTTTCAAATTTTAAAACTCTCGGGGTCGGGTCGGGTTCGGGTTTTTCAAAATTTTCATTTTCGGGTACGGGTAGGGTTCGGGGTTTTAAGTTTTAAAATGTTCGGGCTCAGGTCGGGTACGGGTATTTCAATTTTTATAATTTCGGGCTCGGGTCGGGTTCGGGTTTTTCAATTTTCGTGCTCTCGGGTTCGGGTCGGGTTCGGTTTCGAAAAAATTGAAACCCGACCATCTCTAATGTCCATCTTACCCATGCCAGATGTGCGTTTTTCCCAACCCAGTTTTAAAATGACAATTGTGTGCTTCTTTTTCACAATCATTTTAAAAATCCGTCTGTTTTAAATTTCATTAGTATAAGTTACTACTACGCTACGCTCAATTCGTTCAGTTTGTTAGCAATGGGCTATTCGTCCAAAACCCAATTTGGCGACCGAGCCGTTTGGCAGAATACCGTTTGACAGAAAGCCGTTTTTGGCAAATATTAGGCAGACTGGTTTTTGTTCAAGAATCATTTGGCCGAAAGTAATGCTAACAAAAATTCTCGTTCTTTTTAACTGAATAACCGTAACAGAGAAATACATAAAAACGACCTAATTAGTAACGAATGTGATTTTTAATTTAATTGAAAATTGTTTAAATATTCTTGTATTCAAAATATGTGTTGTTATTTATCTCAATATTTTGTGGATATCCTCCTTTTCTTCAACATGAGCTGTTCTTTCTATATATTTCTGTTATATCTGCCTACAAGAAAACTGAGCAATATTTTCCATATTCATATCAATAAGGTCGGTTTTGAGAAAGAGAGGTAGAGAGAGAGAAGTATTGATGGACGACATGTATTCATTTACATAATATTTTAAGGAAATATTTTTGCACTGTAATAATGTAATTGTAATTGTAATAATGTAAATGAGTCAGAGTAGAATGAAGTCAAATAGTTATGGGGACACAATAGGTATAGGGCATTATCTTTGCTATGTTATTGCAGAGGTCGCTTATGTTATTGAATTAGATACACAATTGAGAACATCGTTGACGACTGTCATTTTGGCTGTTATTATGGATCAGCTGTATTAGTTACGGCGTTGTTTATGATTTCGTGCGTTGTTCTACGAAAACGCATTATCGTTTGTCCTCAGTACAGTACATTTAATCAATGCAAAAAAATGTCAAGTGTGTTTTTTCTTACGTAAAAATTATTGCTGAACACGAGTTTTGTATTGGTTTTTCGATATTTTTGTTTTTGAAAAAAAATTCGGACATCGACATGGGGGCAGCCGTTTGGGGGCGCCACAGGTCACTACTATAATGTAAATTTGAAATATTTTGACAGGAAATTTGTGCGTAATTTCATGCAATAAACGCCAAAACGAAGTATAGAGGACATAAAAAACGCATTTTTATATGTTCAAGATGACGCCAGTATTCGATCAGCCTCTAAACAATTCAAGGTGAATGGAAAGTGCTCGCCATGGATGAAGGCGCGCAGATAACTCGCGTGAGTTAACAATATAATAATAGGGATCTATAATTAGGAAAAAAAATGTACCAGTTTTTCACATTTATTGATAGCAGGTGTCCTTACGAGTACACTCATATCATTCTTAAACCTTAATTATTATTTTCTGATTTTTAAATTAAAAAAAACAAATTAAATTCAACCAACAAACTGACAGTTGTCCGACTAAATGACGTATCAGTAAATATCTCGATCGCCTCATTGTTAACTGGGACAGCACCCCACACAGCATGATCTGGTACTTTGTCAATCCGCTAGCAGCCTGCCATCCCAAGTTCCATCTGCAAACTATGGTAGATCTGATAAGGCAACCTATAGAGTCGTGCAAGTCGCATGGGTTTGGATGTGTTTATTGTCCTAAAAGGAAACAAACTAAAAAATGTTTTTTTCAATAGTTTAGGGCCTAAAAATTGGAAAAGGACTGAGATATTAACTCACGGTGCTAATCTGCATCAGAATATGCCTTAACCCGCACACCCCTAAAGCTCCCTATTTAAAGTGTTTTTTGAAGTAGATAATCGAAAAAAAACCTGATCGAAAAAGAAAGGGAGAAGAAATAAAAAAAAAATGCTCCAAAGCGCAATCACAGATCGTCGCACAGCTAAGCAACCCCGTGAGCCATAATGCACAATTTCAATTCCACCCTATGGCGACGACGAGAATACCAAAGAGGTTATTCGCAAGTACAAAATCAGAGGAACTTTCTGAAAAACATGTTTTTTTCAACATTTCCTTCCGCAATTTCATGTTTTTTCACATCATTTGCCACTTCCTTATTTTCTTACCTGAATGAGTCGATGGATTGCGTTTATTATTTGTGTTACTAATTTTCAAATAATCTGCAGTATTCATACTCTTCAAATAAAAGTTGAACCACTGATTTGCTAGGCGTGTAAATTGCTTTA
Organism: Topomyia yanbarensis; assembly: GCF_030247195.1. Lineage (NCBI taxonomy): Eukaryota > Metazoa > Arthropoda > Insecta > Diptera > Culicidae > Topomyia > Topomyia yanbarensis. The sequence goes on along the minus strand of NC_080671.1, from coordinate 97,001,993 downwards.
TTTAACCTCGAATATAGTGATTAATTAGATTTTAAAAACATCGTAAAAACGTACGTTTGCCTTATTGATTTAGCTTGAAAAATATTTGTCCAGGCCTAAAATCATTATTGTCAAAATCAGTGCAAAAACACCATCGTACGAGCTCGCCAAAGAAAACTGATCTACTTGACCCCACTCTACTCTACTCTTCATTTTTCAGTGGTGAACATTTTTTACCAACGAGAATTGTGAGAATTTTTCAAAAATTGCAATTTAAACCTTTTTGACTCAGTGCCAACCACATTTCTGTCAACAAGGTAAATATTTCGTCTGATTTTTGACGTATAAGAAGTAATTGAATGTTGACAATCGCCTAATCGTGCATTTGATTTATTCACAAAAATGTTGATTTTCGAAAGATTGGCAACACTGCCGAATCACTCAGAAGTGACTTTGTGTTCGTCCAATATTTTTGAAAGTTTAGCAGTGAAATATAGTAAATTTAACAGGAAATCGATCGCTGTGTAGGTCGTTTCTCCTGTGGTGTTATGGCAAAAATATCGCGAGAGTAGTGTGATTTGACGTAGTGATTTTATCGTCACATCTCATAATTATTTTGCTATGCATGTGCGTGAATCAAGTTACCAAAAAATACGCTCGCTTAGCGTCCACAGTGCCATCTGAACTTGACTAAATTTTACTGATTGTGGATGGAGGAGAATTCTTCGCAAAAAATTCCATCAAATCACGAATTCAGATCAACACCCTGGTGAGATTGTTTTGTGTTGTTCTTAACCCATTATAACCCAGGAGTTTCAAAAAGTGAGCCAAATGCAGTAATTTCCTTAATCCCATCAAAAAGTACATCAAAGATTTTGGGAAACATAAAATCACCGCTTAAAAGTCACCTTGAAGAGTATCTTTTTTGTGCCTCTTTTTTGTGCCTCCCCTCACTGCACACTAAGCCAGCCAAAAGTTGTTCAGTAATTTCTTTTGCCGACTTGCACAGTAAAGTGAAATTTGTACTGAGCTGTCAGCAAATTGTTTAAAAAATTGCAGTAAAGTTTTCATTTTTTAACGATTTTCAGTAATTTTGCGAATATGCTGAAACCCGCAATATTTTTAACTGAATTTATCAGCACTTCTGCTCTTTTCGGTACATTAACATTATCCAGTAAAATACTGACTGATTGCTCGGCAAAATTGTACCAACATTACCGAACCTCGTCAAAAACTTACACAACAGGTACAGCAAATCATCTGTCAAGTCGCCATTTTCAGAGAAAACTGCTGACTCATCAGTATTTTTTGACGTTTGGATAGGACGGATTGCGGAGAGTTCGGTAACCGAATTGTTTTACTGAATTGATTACCGAACGGTATGCTGTTCAAAACCCCAGCAAAATTTTACTGTACCCAGTAATTCAAATTAAGTGTGTGGCAAACAAGGAGGAAGGCGAATCAAACTATTCAGATTCGGATAAAGATTGATCGGAAGAACGTTTTCAAAATGTTTTTTTAATTGCTTCCTCTGCTTCTGTGCGCGTGGGACCATGATGCACACTAAAGAGCCTCTTTATTTCTACTCAATGAAGTGTGCGGCCATGGAGTAGAATGCACACATGGGAGCAACACACATCAGAGTGAAGAGCTTTATTGTGAAAGAGAAGAGCGGTGGTTTGCATGAAAAGTGTAAAGAGCGTTTTTATTCTTCTATTTATTTTATTTGAGGTACATTCCACCCCTGGAGAAACCTACTTCCACCAAATCAAAACGATGATATTTGAGTGAAAGCCAAGCGAATCTTCTCGGAGTGCCTACACGGTAAAATTTGGTAAACCGTGTTGAAGGTAGTTTTCATTTAACCACGGCAAAAATCACAACTCATTAATAAGTTTTTTTTATACTCAACCTTGAATTCAATATACTAAAATTTAAGTTGAATTTACCTAATTTTGAGTATACGCCAAACAACTCAAAAATACCTTACTTCACGGAAGACCTCGACTGAGTCGAATCTCTCGTTTTGTTTTTGACAACACCAATAAGTGCGAAAGCGACGCACAACTCAAAAGTAAGTTAAAAGAACTTATTCTTTGGATTATTTTATTTTTGCGCCTACGTTTACTCTGACATGCTCCATTTGATTTGCTGCGAGTAGGTTTCTCGCATGGTAATGTCAGTCCCAGGCTAGGGAAATGCATTTAATTTCCATTTTTGCATCTACTTTGCACTCCCTCGCAGAAAAGACTATTTAACAGTAGTGCTACGCTCATGGAGGGATTGCCCTTCCTATGATGATTCTCAAGGATAGACCGTTCCAACATCAAATTATGGTCTTGTCAAACTGCAAATGACGTGAAAACCCAGGATGATACCAGATAAGGTATAGGCATACGTAAAGCGAGAGTTTTGGTTTTACAGTTGGCAACATCTACATTGCGTAAATACTGTTTTACTTCCCAAAAAAGAGGTTGTTAAAATCGAAATTAATTAAAACAATGTTTCGAATATAGAAACTAGTGCTTTCAGCCTCTCAAAGCGTTTGCCACCAAAAATATTATTGTACACACATGCATACACCTTATGCAGATTATCTTGAATCTGTTTTGCGCTTGTGAAATCAGCCACTCTTCTTATTCTTATCCGGACACGCTCTTCTTCCCTTTGGGGCTGACCCTCGATACTTATCCACTTTGTTCGATGTTTTGTTGAATATAGGGCTGGTTTTTTGTAGGGTTTTGACGTCTTACACGCAATGCAAAAAAACATTGCACGCAACGCAAAATGCATTACGAATTTCCGTTTTGATGGAAAGAAATGCATTTAATTTCACTGATTTTTGAAAATGCATCACAAGTGATCTGCCCCTAGGTCCCAGGACCAGCTCTGCTTCTCGCCGCCACTCTGTAAGCGGCCTTAGGTTGCCATAGAGATGCCAGATTTGAAGATTTGTCTTCATTTTGTAGACATTTTTTGGGAAGACGTGTTTTTCATTTTGAAGACAAATTTATTCGGATATCTGACTGATTTCTGGTAGAGTTCTGGTTCAAAATCAATAACCGATTCAGAATCCTGACCGTTGAAGACAAATTATGATATTTGAAAAAGATGCCAGTGATGCCACAAGTGCAGATTTATCTAGAAAGGTACAGATCTTTGAAGCATTTTGGGGACAGATTCTGCAGGTACAGATTACAGATTTTTGTAAAAAAGTGCAGAGTGGTACAGATTTTTTACATGACAGCAAGATAGCATAATTTTACCCTGCGATGCTTCTTAGTAAACGTTAAGTTAGGCAGCAGTGATGACAAGAATCAGAAGTGGGGCTGGTACTGATTGAGTTTAAACTGAAGCTGACATTAGAAAGCGATATGCGAAAAACCTGCTTCCAACAAATCATAGGGATGATGTCTAAGTGAAAGTCGAGCGAATCTTCTCCGGGTGCATACGTTTACTCCGACCTGCTCCATTTGAATTCCTACAAGCAGGTTTCTCGAATCCTATTGATATTACCAGCCCCATCTCAGCTTCGAGACGCCAGTCTGTTGGCCACCTTTGGTTGCAAACAAAGTGGTAGCGCAGCGAGAATTTGAGCTGGAGCTGATATTGACAATACCCAGTCAAACTGATCCGGATTTCTAACTAGTTTCTTGCGGAATTTCAGCTCAAATAAAACAACCAAGTCAGAATAGTTAGTTTGATTGCCCCGAAAGAAAAATATGTATAAGAAAAAAAAATTTTAAGCATCCTTGTTATTGTTTGGGTACAGAATCCGGTACAGATTTTTATATAAAAGAGTACAGATAGTAAAGATTTTTCAACTTCCGGTACAGATTTAATTGTGGCAACACTGATCCCTGGGTTGCAAACAAAATGGCGGCGAGAATTCCAGCTGAAGCTGATATTGACATTACCTAGTTAAACTCACCCGGAATTCAAACTGGTTTTCAAACGGAATTCCAGCTCAAATAAAAAACGATCTGAGACAGAATTTCTGGTTTGATTTCCCTAAATGGAAAAAATGTATAAGAAAAATGATTTTTTCAAAACAACCTATCCGGTACAGATTTTACTATAGCAGAATACAGATATGAAAGATTTTTCAACTCCCGGTACAGATTTAATTGTGGCAACACTGGTGACAACATTTTGTCACATAGTGGAATTATTAGTACTAATTCTAACAATAAAATTCAATAAAATGTATTGCTTACTTTTCACCCGCCATTTTTTTCAACTATACAATGTTCAAAAATGTAAATAAAATGACAAAAATTGGCAGCTGTCTTGTTTCACAATGAAGTATGAGGTGTAGTGATCCCATTAGTGCAATAATAAAGCAATTAGATGTCAAAATTATACAGTAAATACGCGTTAAACGATGGATAGTTCTGCGTATGAAATTTCACACGCTAGTATGTAATGGGTTAAATGTTTATATTTTACTTTTTTGTCCAAAGCAATATTGCATAAACACTTGAATCTCGTCTTATCGGTAAAGAAGTACCAGGAGAAATTCATTTTATCGACAATCTCGAAATATCGACCAACGAATTCACGAAAACAAATAAATAAATATCTGTGTCTAATGTTATTTATTATGTCAGCGTTTATTGAAGCATCTTAATTATAGAATTGCTAAAAATGAATTCAAACCTTAGCGAAGCTTATCTCTCTGACTTCCACTTCATGACGCTAATGATTGATATACGGCTTTGAACTACCAGGCGCCCGCGACTTATACGTGCTCAAAATTCAAGTGGCCGTATTTTCCTCAATTTTAATCGAAATCATTTCATACTTTAATAAGTGTCGTATTACTTTATAATGAACAAAAAATCATGGGTTTTTGTTTTTAATAATAAATTTTTAGGTTAGGTGTATGGCAAAAACAAACTATTTTGTCTTCATCCGACGTTTCAATCCGTTTGGGACATTTTCCAATGATTCGATAATCCTTGAATAAGGTCCCAAATGGACCGAAACGTCGGATGAAGACAAAATAGTTTGTTTTTGCTAAAAAATTAGACTACAAAGCGATACACTTACCTAACTTAAAAATTGGAAACAGTCGACTCCAATTCAAAACTTAATAATAAAGATGAAAATATGCGAGCATTTTTCAGTTCTCCTGTAAAAAATTGTAAATGGCGGTAATACGACTTTGAATATCCACCCTTCAGTTGAGAAAAAACAAAAAAAAACAAAAATAAATGGTAATATTTTCATCAGAAAATTTTATTTTTTGCGTTTGGATTTGATTGTGCAACGCCAAATACTACCGAAAAATGGACCATCTAATGAAATTTTACTTAAATCCGTTACACCTGATACTTGGAGAAACTGCTTCTTGGACATTCCTAACGGCGTTTATGTAGTGAGAATACGGGTCGAAAAACGCATTCCTTCCAACCTGATAGAACCATTCAAAATACACGGAACAAGAGTTACACAAACCGTACTAAGCAACCATCAAGGACAGAATAGTTTGTGTCGATAGTGTATTCAGACGGAATACCTTGCGCGGAAGATGCAAAGGAGAATGTATCCGCTGCTATCAAATCCAAAACACAGCCTTGAATGTGTCATCTAGTATACAAATCGTTGGCAAACTTGTGGCTGCTCGTCAGGTAATAATGATAATTGCAACAGCTGCATGCAGCACCCCTAAATAAACAGCCCTCTCAGCAAGACAGCTAATACAAATGACGGCGGGATTACACTCGTGGGTCGTAAGTGCATGAGGAAAGGAAGAACACGAAATTAAACAATGATGATATTGACGTGAACGATAAAAAGAGATGCAATCGGCCCGCAAAAAATCGTTCCCTGTAGGGAAAGAAAATCCCCACGCGCAATAGCACGTTGCGTGCACAATATCTGACAGACTCTGAATAATATTTCATTTTTTTTGTTTCATTGCATGCATTCATTCATAGTTAAGACATCTCCAATCTGTTTTTTGCTGGATAGTATCAAAAACTTGAATATTCTTTATCGTTTGCTTATATTTAAAGTGTCGATCATTTCACAAACTTCCAACGCAAACCCTACTCGTCGTCAGCCAGATCATCTTTCATCACTCAATTAATTTAAATTGTTTCCGACTCAAACCTACCTAGCTGGAATCTTTTACCGTTGAGCATACGTTCCATACCAACTTCTTGAAACTACCTTGGTCGGTATATTTGCTACATGCCCGGCCCAACCGAAATGGATCCGAATGCCCCTAGCAGATTGAATTTAATGACCTACTGTTTATGGCTATTCCGATCATGCCGTTACCAGGCAACATACACGAGAGTATATGAAGAGCTCCGACGCTGCGTGAAGGTCATCGCCAGCATCGGAAACCCAGGCGACGGAAACGACCCATTAACGACTCATTTGCAGTCCGTGTGGTCCCGCAAGCAGCGACTGCGTCAGGGTCATTTTTTACCAATGCCACTTTACATTACACGCATGTTGACCAGAAATCAACTTCTACTCGTCGAGGTAATTAGTATATTTAGCAAGGGAAATTTGGTCAACACCAGTACATCAAATGCGTACGAGATGGCAGCAGGGCGAAATCTGGTCCCATGCCGAGTTGGCTGGAATCTGCGGTAGAGAAGTGAAATCAGCGTGATAAAGAAAACTGAAGCAACGAGCATCTCGGGATGGGCACGTAGGAGAAGTCGAAAACCTACCGTGACACCATTGTTGTGACAGGTTGTAAATGGTTCCTTGTATCAGTATGTTTTCAGAAGTGATTTTTTGCATCGGTCAGAAGCTTTATCAGATAGATTACACGCATTGGAAAACTACCTGTCGCCTTTTGCTGAGCAAAAGGGGATTCTTTCCCGGTGGTCTGTCTGAGTCGAGGAGATAACGAAAAAACTGTGACATAGGTATGGAAAATCCTAGATTGCTGTGTTCCTTCACCCTCGCTTAACTTTTAACGAGGTTTGACACACCGGTAAACCTGGTTTAAAAGTTAAGCGTGGGTCAACCAAAGTTGCACAAAAAATTAATACAAGTCAACGAAGTCAACAAAAATCAAAATAAAGGGATATCAATTTAACTTACCATCCTACATTCCTGAACCAATTTCAAACCTGCTATTTATCATAATATTACAATCTCGTCAATCGTGCTGGGTTACATGATGCCGAGCACAAAAAACAACGTACCTTTCGTTACCCTTAATTTTACGCATAATCACTTCCCGTCGCCGTTGAAGCTGAAGCGCGCTCAAACGAGCACCCTCTCCACCAGGGGACAAATTAGCATGACAATGTGCAAACCTGGACCAAGTTAACTCCTTTTTTGTACCTACCAACCAACCTACCATCAGCGCACACCCACCGGTGCTGATGGTGATCGCTATGTATAGTTGAAGTAGGACCTGTTTCCGCCTTTTCCGGAACGCACCAGTTACAAATTCGATTTACATATTGAATGTAATGTGATTTACCGTCGAATTCAATTTCCCTGTACTCTTTAGCGCAGATTATTTAAATTGTAAGTTATTTTGCAACATCAAAGAGCACCCAATTTTACAACCGAGATTGAATATTCGAGCCGAAAGGAGGAAAAAAGTTTTTTTTTTATTTTTACAACCATTTAGTCGCACGACCTTTCGCCGTCGTGTGTCACTCTTGGATGACAGTTTTTTTTGCATAAAGTTGTCGGCACATTTTCCCCAATTATTTCTCCTACGTTCGAAACCTTATATACGGACGGAATATCTCAATAACCGGTATATTGCAGTTGCTGACAGTAAACAATTGTTAAGCAATTTATAGACCCATACCTAGAAGAGGATCCGTTTTTATATAGTCGGTCTTCTTCAAACGAAGTGCTCCTGCCTTTTTTGGCCCTTTGTCGGCATTAGAGGCGTACGACAGGCGGAAGGTCCGATGGCCTTCCGCTGAGATTAGGCCGTTTGGCAATATTCTGCCTTTTGAACTGCAAATGAAAAAATGAGAAGAAAGTATCATCAAGTCATTTGGAGGTTCTTTTGTTCGAAGTATGTAAATATTGTTATCTATCGAACATGATTCGATTATCCTTGTTCCGTTTAGCCCGAGAAACTCGATTATTCGAACATTTTTCCCCAAGCTACATTACAAACAATTCCCGGAAGAATTTTCCTTTACTAACGAATAACTTTCAAATCAATGCCTACCCATTTTCATACACCCATCGATTACATAATTTTATATATCCTAAAAATAATCTCGAAAATACGAAGTAATACAGAAATCTAAATTAAAAGGTGTACGGGATCAAATTGCATCACAAAATTGGCTCTCAAACGTGAAACTTATCCGCTCGACACGCCAACTAGATTATTGGTACCAGTCGAATGATGGCGAAAGTAATTTTTTGCATTGTTGATATACGATGCTTGTTCTATTTTAATTGTTTTAAGAAAAACATTACATAGTTTCACACAAATTTGATTTACAGGTAATAAGAAAACACTCGTTCTTTCATTTGACACCAAAGCATTTAGTCGAACTCGATATTTTATTGCAAATTATTGAGATCCAGAATTATTTTTTGTATTGTTGAGGTTAGGTTGATTGTTTTGGATACGGCAAATGTTTACCTAGAAATTGGATTTATCAGTGGATAACATCGACTGTTAACACCTACACTCTTGAATCCAGTGATTTTCGACCACTATCGTGTTTTCTATCAAGATTTCAATCTCTGAATTTTATTTTAGTGTAAACTAAAACCGGAAGAACGAATTCTTAGTGAATTAACAAGAAATTTACCACCTAGATATTTTTCAGAGGTAGGAAACATATTTTCATCATCAATATCGCTTTTCTTTAGAAGAAATAACATTTAATTATAATATTGATTGAATTTATAAAATTCGAAATTCACTTTTCAATATGTTTTGACAGATGAAAATAAAAACATCATCATTGCACTCTCGTGCCGTCTGGCGGTCAACATCCAGCGTTAGATCGCGAATAAGGTTCATCAAAACTCATCTGTCATATCACCATGGATTGTGACTCACCTCTTATTGAACCTCATTGATCGACTGATCGAACAAGCGCATCTCCGGCCCTGTACTGATTAATTGTCATACACCAGCCGACCGAAAAATGACACGTTGGTAGTAAACAGTGCAACAGTTATTCTTAAGAGCTATTTACATATAACTAGTGTAAATACCTAGGGAAGTGACTAATTAGTCTACACACATGAATCACAGAACACATAAGGTAAACTAATCTATTAAGAACTCACATAGGGTAAAGTGGCTATTTTCACCATACTAAGCAAAGTGCCTCCCTAATTCGTTAATTTCTCACCCTACAATCAATGGAACACGCAAAAATTGGCATCAACAGCTTTGCTTCGTTGTTAAGAACCAATATAATAACACAAATGCGCCGAAAACAGTAAAATTCTCGTGTTTTAGCGCAACGAAAACTCGAATCGAGTGCCCCTATTGTTGCGGTACCATTTGACTCAATGCGTTGAACAAAGATGGCAGACACTGCTCTAACCAACGGCTTCAAATGGGTAGGGTGATAATAGAAACACGACGTAAATGGGCTCATCACCCTATAAAACTTAACCTCAATCATGCATCTACAGCAATCACATTTAGTAGTACGGGTCATAGAGGTGTGCGCCGATGCATTTTTAATCGGCGGCGGCGTAAGCGACATTTTTAGCCGGCGGCGTTGGCGGCGTCACGCCGTTGGACCCTACCGGCGGCGGCGCGCCGGCGTGTGTCGGCGTGACGAATATTGACGCCCATGTAACTAAAAAAATTCTTGACTGTACAATTCCTTTCCCAAATTTTCGGTTTCTATTGTAACAGACTTCATACATACAAACAAACGTTACAGCTTATAGAAAGTCTAAAAAAATCATCGCCCACGATGTACTAGCGACATCTGTTAAACACATTGAACAAAATGTAATTCTCGCAACCTATCGAATTTTTTTTCAGTTGAAGCTCCAATAGTGCCCACCCTGCTTGCCAAATGCAAGATAATAAATGAAAGGTGGAACTATTTTTACAGTTGTAAAATTTGAAGAACGAAATAGAAAAATTGTCGATGTCGCATACTACGACTTCGCATGAAATAATGATTGCAATGGACAAATTTGCAGAGTGCAGAGTAACGGCTGTATTTCAATGACCCATAATAATTATTTATTGTTCTATATTTGGGAAATTAAGCAACGGTAAAAAAAATTTGTTTTGTTTGAGGAAATTAATTGTTGTTGTCGTTTTATTGTTTTTTGTTTCTATTTAGTCATCTTTACCATAAGCCCGGGGACAATTGACAGCTCCAATATATTGAATTCATCAGCAAATTTTGGGGGTGATATGGTGATTTTTTTTTGCTGCTAGAATTCTAATAAAAACACAAATTCTATTCAAAACGAATTGTTAAGCTTGGTGGTGATGTACTTTCATTGGCCAAAATGTTTTTCATTTACGATTCTCGAGATAAAAAGCACCAATGATTTAACGATTTCAAACTTCACACAACAAGAAATCCAAAACATGTTTAGGAAGGAAGAGAGCCGTTTGGTAAAAACAAACTTCCAGCTAAATATTAATAAGATTTATGTAACTTTGCTGATGGTTTTCAGTTAGGGATAAATTTATTCTCTAATAATAGTTTTCTTTATTCACATTTTGGAATAAGCTTTTTCTAAATGTTGTTCTAGCCGCATTGACGGCGTTCATAACACACGTAACGAAACACGCTTTTCTGTTGAAACTTTTTCGTTTCGTTGTTCGTGGTACTCATACAGAGAAGGCATACTAGCGCCACCAACAAATCGGTGGTGCATATATGAAACAAGCACTATCTGTCAAGTTGTTCCTGGGTTGTTTACCATCGCTCTTTTAGAATCCCGCAGATATCAGGTACCCTAACACGAGGCGTTATTATTGGTATTACTGCGCAGAAATGTCACTTTTAATGATCATGTAAGGACACCTTTCAAGGTAGACACATTATTTCATTTTCCAGGCTGGTGTTTACTTTTACTTCTTGTAAGTACAAAATCGCCACAATAGAGTTCTATGCAAATCATTTCACACACCAATTGAAGGTTTGTTTTCCTCCAGCTGTCATATATAAAACTGCCAGCCAATTTAAACGTTAGAAATGGCTCGTCTGTACTATTTATAATGGTGTTCAAATGCTCTATGTCGCTCTTAAACTTATTCCGGAGACGTACAATACCGCTTGGTCAGTTTCCATGATGAAAATAATACGACCGAAAAGCTAATTTCGATTTGTTTTCCTCCACCAATGACAGATGGAGGAAAACAAATCGTTGAGCACACTTATATAGTTACAGATTGTCAAGTACTCAATGATAAGGAATACGATTCCCTGGTACTACATTTTCTTCTTATGCTCGATGTGCTGCAATCATATAGTTCTACACCCTGACGAAACCTAAATATACAGTTACTATCAATCATAATCATTCCACGACTTGACGTGTTAGCTCCTGTTAGGTTGAAACTGATCACTAAACAAGTCTGATTGAAAATGGCCTGAGCGTATCTCTAGTTTTCGTAGCACCTGCACCCCGCCAATTTCTCCAGCAGTTCCGGGGACCAACAAATTCTAATCCATTGCATACATTCGATACACCGAATCAATTAAATTACTAACATACTGTTATGTGCTTAGTCATCGATTGGCATCGTGTTGTAACCAGAGTTAAAAATAATCGAATCTGTTTTTTGACGACTGAAAATGAACCTGATGCGACTCGCGGTGAATAGAAAAAATATTCATTCAAATATCCATGTTAATCATTCAGTTGAATATCGTACAATATATTCATTCACTAATTATCTAGGAAAATGTTTTCAAATGGTTGTGAACAACTCCCACCTTGGGCACTTCGACAAGAATGAATTTCACATTTCCGGCCCATATTGTTTGTTTTGGTTAGCATTAGATTAAAAAGACCGTAACGTTTTCGGGTGGGTGCGGAAACTAAGTAACGCATTTAGCTCTGTGTCAAAATCTCTTCACTAACGCCACCGATTTGTAATTGAAATCGACCTTTTTTTCTACGAGTGATGAAAATTCATCTCGTGTTACGACTTATTTGTCTGTGATACCGGGCTGGTGCAAATCACTGAAAATCTTTCTTGAGTGGGGCTAGATCATACGATGCATAATTTATGAGACTAGAAATCTTACCCTCTGCATCGCCACATCTGTGCACCAGCGTCGCGAAAAGTCAAGATCACTTTGCTCAACTATTCTTCGAGAAAATTTTTTTCAAATAGGTAACGATTCAATCAATTATAAATAAACCACGTATTGAAAATAATTTTTATGTTTTCACAAAACTAGTTCACGCAAAAAAAAAAATAACATTATACTCAAATGTTTAGTAGGTGGTTGTGTCTGAATATGTTTAATATATTTTATGATTCTAATTCATAACTCGATGAAACATTGATTTGTATTAACTTTATTGACTAAAACAGTCAAGAATTGAACGACGTGCAAGGATTTTCGTAAATTCTCGTCGTGTTATCGTGATATTTTAGTCTTGAGCTTACCGTTGGATTTTTTACACAGAGTCACATGTCTTATAGTTTTCTAAATTATTTCACGGACATGAATTGTGGTTAGGTAATGTATTTTGCTCAGCGCAGTTTCGTTTAATTCCGAACATTTCTCTGAATTTTAACAAAGGAATAACAGGGTTACAGGTCTTAGTAATGTCTTTGTATCTAATGTTCGTGTCTATGAGACTGGTTGCTAGCAGTTGTACACAATAGCTCACATAGAAATTTCAAAACCAAAAAGCAGAGCGAATAATCCATGAATAATAGTCTGAGTTCCTTGTATTTTTTACGTAAGTATAATAAAATTGTGTGAAAAATTAATTACTTCATGAATTACATCATGAACAGTTTCACGAGCTCGACTGGTGAATCGTGTGTAGCATATTAGGAATTCAGAATCGGTTAAAAAATCAATTAATAATACACTGCGTTCCAGTGAAATTGATTAGGTGCAAAGATTAGGATCAGGCACATAATCGTAAATTTCAGGCACATATATCTTGAAAGTGGAAGTTTTTTTTTTAATTTGTGGACCATTTCACGCACACGAATGGTGAATTGAAACTTATATGCTCACAATCATAACCAGTTGACGAAGCAAGAATGGATCTTTGAATTATAAGCGAGTGTCGTGTAATGGTTTTCGAGAAAATATCAAGATTATTTTAATTTTGTAATCCAATTGACGACCACTAATACCAAATAATTATCAAGACATGATAAATCATGAATCAGTTAACGTCGTATATTCGGTCCATAGACAATGTTCCTAGATTTGTGGATAAAGTTATGAACCAATAATTTTAGAGCTCGCGAATTGTCGGCGCGGGAAAAATGCATCGGCGGCGCGCCGCCGATCTACCGTTCGGCGTCGGCGTACGTTAAAAATTACCGGCGGCGGCGGCGTGGCGCGGCGGCGCACAGGTCTAGTACGGGACAGTTGCATCTAGTATGGGATCATCCATAAATGACGTAGCATTATATGGGGGAGGGGGGAGTTTTGTATTTTGTGATGATGTGTGACGACAGGGGGGTAGGAGCTCATGTCATGCTACGTAGCTTTTTTAAAGGGGAATAGAAAAGAATTTAAAAAAAAATTGCGGGGACAAGGGGAGGCAGAGTTACCGTCAAGCTACGTAATTACCTGGGGGGGGGGGGGTATTTACAGGTTTGTGACGAAATGCTACGAGGGGGGAGGGGGGTGTTAAAAATCGCTCAAAAAATGCTACGTCATTTATGGATCATCCCTATACAGAAAATAAGTCCTACAAGGAAACAAAGCGTGAGTAGGAGAAGCTCCTTTCTCTAAAACACACATCTATCTCATACACACAAATCTTATAAACTGCTATTGCTAACGAATTATAAACACAATTCTATTCCCAAAGGGATTTTTTATAACTCCTCCTTATTTGTTGTAAATATAAACGAGTTATAAAATAGTGGTTTCATTTCACTTGCGTTAGTGTGGATTCAAGTGTTCAGGATGAACAATTCAACTTCCAACAGTGCTCAGACGCATTCGCAGACGATTCGCTTTCCGCTTCAGCTTGTTATCGGCCTAAATGGCTCAAGTACGCAGATGATTAAAGGACGTAATAGATGGAGAGAATGATGCAAAGAAAGAAGAAAATTGGGAGCTATATAAATGGATAAAGCGAGGCTTCGATTCGAGTTAATTATGGAAAATTCGTGAGCAAAGAAAGAGGTGATATAAAAGCACAACGAGACGCCCCTCACCCCCACCCCGCCGGTTCCTTACAGTGGAAAAGGCTTAAAACGAAGAAAGTTCCCGATCCGGACGGAATCCCCAACGTATCACTGAAGACCGCAATCCTGGCGTTTCTGGACATGTTCGTGACAGTACTATAGAAATGGAATCTGGATGAAGGCTATCTACCAGGTAGACGAAAGATCCAAAAGATGGTGCTGCTGCTAACACCAGGGAAGCCACCAGGAGATCTAACAGTGCCTATATTACTGCTGGATAGGGGAGACCGGGGCTGGTTGGCCGAGTTTTGCTTTCGGAATTTCTGTACTCACTCTGGTTAGACTTTTTGAGAAGCGGTTTGTGCTGTCATGAAGTTACAACCCTTGAGCATATATATAATTTTTTGACGTAGGACTTACGTCTTTCTTTACTATAGTGGGTGTCATTTCAAAATTTTCAAAACGGATGCGTTACGTACACTTTGAACCTTAATAACTTTTCTCCTACTAAAGGAATTACTATTATTGTTGCATAAATCGAAAAGAAAACGTTCAACGCTTGCTATTGATACCTTGTTTGCTATGTAAAACTTGTTTAAAAAGTTCAAAAACTACTTTTAATGCGAATCAACATTAATGCTAGAACCTATAAATATGGGTGTCACAGTTTTTCTTAAAGCCAGACGTGTCTAAGCCACAGAGCAGAACACACGTACGTGTGCTGCATTTGGACTACCAACCAAATCATAGCTACTGCCTTATCGCTGCCAACCAAGAACTGTCGTCGCCCTGCGTGAAATTCATCGCTCTCAGAAGTGGACAGAGTTACTAATTCGCAAGCTGCTCTTCCAGTGCCTGGTCCGTGAGATTGCACAGCATTTCAAAACCGATCTACTCTTCCGGAGCTCAGCCGTAATGGCCCTCTAAGAAGACAGCCAGGCCTGCCTGGTTAGTTTGTTGGAAGATACCAATCTCTGCGCTATCCATACCAAGCGAATAATCATCATGCCGAGCGGGAAACGGCGAAATAATATTCACAACAAACGGTTCTTATTAGGACCACAAAATCGTTCTCAGATGAATTACAATTGAAATTTCCATTTCGTGCTTTGGAAAATAACTTTCCTCTTATCGGGTTAGTTATTTTCTATAATAATATCCGAAAAATGTACGATAAAACTAATAAACTGATTAATTGGACGGAAGCAAGAAAATACCTACAAAAATTTGAGTCAGAAAAGTGACATTGACGGAAAAATGCTTAAATCGTTTCTAAGTGTTTGGCAGCTGAAGTTGCCGATTTGTTTTCCAACGTCAATTATTTGCGCTGTGCTGTACGGAACAAACAGATTTTTGCGCGATTCGTTGGGAAATAATCAAAACAATTATGTAGTAAATTCCGTAGATTTTACCGTAAATTTTGATAGATTTTGTAAAAGCATTATTTAGCCTGCTTTGATTAGTGGTTTTTGCAAATCTTTCAAGAACATTAGTGAATGTGGCAACCCTGCTACTAAGCGAAAGCCACACCAAAAAGAATGATGAAAATATTTCCATTTGTCGCACAAAAGGATGGACTTCCATCTGCACTGAGAAGTTTATAAAAGAGATCGCATTGCGATATACAATGCTCATTCGATGTGAGCTGCGAAAGGGGAATGTTCGTGTATGTACGCAGCAGAAGCGAATTCGGGCAAGGTTCGAATCGTTAGAAAGGATTCTCGTCTGGTATCACCAAAAATAGTTATCTGCAAACCGTTCTTTTTAGGATGAAAACATAATGGAGAAAGAATTGAATTAGAAAGTTCCATTTAATAACTTGGATTGAGTTTGCGCCTGTCAATTCTTCTGTACATGTACCAGTGATTCATATAAGCTAATGTTTATCAAATTAATCTACAAACCCGAAGGTTTTTGCAAGTCCTAGAAAATCAGTGAATGTGGCAATCTCATTCGACATGAAATTTCCAGTAAACATTCATTCAAAAAGTGCATTGGTTCAAATTATCCATGAATGTCATATGATGTACCCAAGTTTAGTTCTACGTTAACACCGCGGTTATGTCCCGGACATTACCCATTCCTAGTTTTTCATTCATGAAAAAAATCAAAGAAAAGTTATTAGCAAACAAATGCGAAAAAAAATCGGCCAACCAACCCCATTGCTGGGGTAGGTTGGCCGAGTTTGGCAAAATAAGTTAAACACGTCAAATGTATCAGTGCAAAACTTTTAATTCTAAAAAACATCGTTTTTTTATATAGGTAAGGAAAATAAAATCCACTCTTCACTTTTTAGTCTTTTTAAACTTTTTGGACTTAGTTTTGGCAACTTTGGTGAACTTTTTACCAGCTCTCGCTGACTTTTTCCTCCGCCAGCGTAGGGTTACGTTTGATTTCATTTTCTGCTCCTCCAATACAGCTTTTATTAGGGAATCGGTCAAAATTTGAGTCGATCGGCGTTTACGACCTTGCCACTTCTTTGAATCAGATCGTGCACTCGCCTTGGGAAGAGGTTTGACGTCTTCAGAGAGGGTTACATCTGCAGCAGATTCTATGCTAATGGACGAGTTTTGTTCGGGGTTGGGTCGATCTGAGACAAATCCTGCCAGAAACTCCTCAGGAGGAAAAATAATTTCAGGATTGAAGGTGTCCACGCCAAAGATTCTGAAACCAGCTTGGCATTTAATTCATAAAATATCGAAAACAACTTTTTTATAAAAAATTTCCGACTATTAATGATTCTAATCTCTTATTTCTATTTGGCAATAATTTTAAATTATTTTTATTACTTATTTCTCGTGTATCCCTATAATCATCAATATTAGCATAATATCAAATTTTGCTTTGAAAGAGGTTGACATTTCACAAATATCAAAGTGCACATTACTCTACACTAAATTTACAACTCGGCCAACCAGCCCCGCACAGAACTCGGCCAACCTACCCCAATGTATATTTTCGAGAACAATCACGATTTACACAACAAATATAAGGTTAAACTTGTAACCGTTATATCATTTTGTTGGGTTTTGAATACCCTTTCCAGCAGTACCAAGTTATTGGAAATCAGATGTAAATTGATTAGCGTTACATATATTATTTTTCAGAAACATAAATTTACTCACCAGTGCTGGAAAAAGAATAAACGTGTTCCTGTACAAACGACACCACCAAAACACCTGAAATTACGTCGGTACATTGGTGACCTAATACCCCACCAAAATCACTATAGATGTCGCTACTGCGCATAATAGTCTTTTCATAAAAGGCACTCGGCCAACCTGCCCCTTCGGCCAACCAGCCCCGGTCACCCCTACTCATTCTGTCTGAAGATGTGTAATACTACCAGCGGAAGAATACACGACATTCAAGGACACTGGTCATAGTAGACTCGGGGAACTCTCCGTCGGTGTAATCTAAATCCATCACCGAAGACTACTCGAGTGGTGATGATGTATGTATTAGTAAGTTGCTGTTTTGCTTTGCATGATCAATAGAGTGGCTCGAAAATGACATTTTTCAGCACAGCACTTTTTGAGTTCTTTTTGTGGTTCCAAACGCCTGTGCAAAGTTTAGGAACGGTCGGTTGCTTCCCGGGTTTGCGCATTGCGTTCAAAGTTTGTATGGGATTTTATATGGGTAAATCAATTATTTTGCATTAACGTTAATAAAGATCGCTAATTCACTCAATATGAAAAACCAGCTTTATAAAACTATAATTTAAACCTTGGTTAACAACTTTGTCGAAGACGGTAACTAGCTACGAGTTTTCAAAAAATAGTTATAACGATTTTAAAACTTATGGTTCAATCGAAATACAGAAATTCATTATTTCTTCCAACACTGTCAGTACACCACGACACCGATACTTTAAACTTAAATAAATGAGAATATATTCATCGCAGAGACTTGGTACCTTTGAATGAAATGTTCAGAATGAATTGCAGAATAACATAGACGTAGTCAGAAAATGACAACAGGAGGGGGTGTGGCTTGTGTACTCTCCTGTTCCCTGTTTAGATAGTGTAGTATAACATAAGGAGCACATCTTCAACGCAGTTTTATACCACCAAAATAAAATTAATCTTACGTGTTTGAGTGCTACTATTTAAGGGCTCTACTGTTATCTTATTTAGAATAGTACAGCGGTTTTTAAGTTTTACATATTTTAAAACACTATTTCCTAGCCGTTCAGAGTCAGAATTTAAAAAAATGCATATCCTTAGATTCCTTGAAGTCTCGGAATTGTTTCTATTGACGTTTTCGTTTGAAAATCTAGGAACGAAACCAGGATATTTCAAACAAGCGGTTTTTGATGAAATTGAGTTAGGTTCACGCAAAAGAGAGGTTGGTGATGTTGGCGAACTAGAAATATAGTTAGAACCCAACGCAATTTCCAGACCTGAGTTAGATTTTGCCCCATGCAAAAATAATAGATAAATTTGTAGGTGTAAATTCTATATATTGTAAATGTTATTTCCCACAACAAAGATTGTAGTATGATTCATATGTGGGTCTATCAAAATATTAAGAAAGTTCAGTCGTTGATATTTACACGGATGTAATGATTATTTGTCTTATACAAAACAATCTAAAAAGGGACTGGGTAGTACACATGCCCCCCCCCCCCTCTTCTTTTCATTTTCTGACTACGTCTATGGGGGATGCCAGAGTGAACGCGATTCGCGACGCGATGCGATGCGAAGCGATTTTTGACAGATCGCGCGACGACGCGCGACTTAGCTCCGTTCATTTGTTTCTTGCAAAATAATACAGTACATGCCAGAGTGGAAGCGACGCGATGCGATGCGCTAAGCGATTTTTTGCGCGACGCGCGACCAACCAGTACGTGCATAGGTTTTTCGCGCGAAAAGAGGCTGACAAATTCAAAATTTGATTTCACTTTGGCGGCAGAGAATGTTTATGTCGATGTCGAAGCACACATTGGAACCGTCTTCCAAAGGTGTGCAATGTGGGACCAATAACCCCGCCATTAACGGCACCGGATTCTTGTGAACCAATGTTGGAAAGATGTTTTGGATTAATTGGGAATACTTGGTAAGTAAAATCTATGGACAATTTTTAAATTGTTTTTAATGGGTACTGTGAGTGACCGACATTTTCTCAAATGGTATACTTGCTCTAAACTCTATATTTTTTTAAAATTTCAGACGATGTTGCAAAGAAAAGGTGTAAAAAGTTGCGTGACACTTTTGGTCGCGAACTGCGCAAGCTGCCGGTGTTCAGATCCGGGGATGCTGGTGACCAAAGCGTTTGCTCTAGCTGACCGCATTTGAAAAGTCTACTTTTTGCGGCAACAAATGTAGTCCGGGCAAGCAATTGGCAATCTCAAGCCTCAATTTTCCAACAGCGAGGTATTTGAGGACGTCGCTGGAGGAGATAGCTGATACCTCCACTAGGTGATCATCAAGTGCTTCTGTCTCGCTTCCCAGTAAACGATATAAAAGGAACAACGAAAAGAACGCTCAAGCAGAATATCTTTAAGAGTTTGAGCAAAGGAAGCTAGAACTACTTGAGATAAAGCAGGATTATGTGTGGGCCTTTGAACGTTTTGTAAGATATCTTCACTCTTCCTAATAGCATCTATACATCCTTCCCTATCAATGATAACATTGCAAAATACAGAAAGCTTTGGTAGTATCTTAGGCCGTTCCTTTCAATTGGTTTCCATAGCAGTCTCCATTTAGCATTTATTGCCCCGACAGCAAACTCGATCGATATCCTTGCTCTTGAAAGACTAGAGTTAAAATATTCTTCTGAAACAGCACGCAGAAGAATCAGACCTTTTTGAATCAACAAAACGTTTAGTTGAATCTAAAACGTGGCGAATGACTGTTTCAAGCTGAAATGGGCGTTTTTCGAAAGCATGTATTTGGTTTAGTTCAACAAATACTTCTGTTTACATTTCAAATAGAAACATTGTTGAATCAAAATAAAATTTGTTAGATCTAACCGATCCCTTTGTTAAAAACCAACAGAATCTTTGTTTAATTTCAACTAAATTTGAGTTGTTCTCTCCTTTGGTTTATACAAAAGATTTGCTTTTGTTTCTTCTAACTTGTTTGATCGATTAAACTTATCATGATTTTGTTATTTCAAACGATATATTTGTTGAAACTACAAATGAATTTGTTGGTAATTTCAACCAACAGTATTGATTAAATCAAACCTGAATCTTGTTTGTCACTATATCAAACGGGAAAATTGTTATTTAAAACCAAAATTTGTTTATTTTTACTATTTTTTTTTCTGCGTGAGTGATATCTCGTCGAGCATATAGTCGCAAAACATGTTTTAACAACGGGTAAGCTTCATCATGGATATGTTTGTTCCGGGGAGATTACTTTCTGATGGAATGCCTAGTTGTCCCGATTCCATCAAGTACTACCGAAAAAACTTTTTGTAGTTGTAGAATATTGTCCTAGAGTGCCGTGGATATTGCACTCGAATGTGCTTTCCATCAATGCTGCTACAACAATGCAATGGGGGAAGTTCCACAAAGTCCAGTAATCTTGCGCACTTTGTATAAATTAATGTTGGGTTAGCTGTGGCATATGAATTGGCTGAAGCTTTATCCATAATGCAGACAGGTCCCCTTAACGATTTCAGCGGCCGTAGATCTTCCAATACGAAACGTGTAGGATGGTGCATTGAACGACGCACCCGTTGCCAGAAGCCTAGAAATATTACAATGTATTGGTAGTTAAATAAAACTATTCAATAATTCAATCCAAAAACAGCTTATAAATTTTGCTAATATGTTGCCACGATATATCGTAGGGATTGTAGAATGAATTTGTGGTATTCTACAAATTCAACATTATTTTTTAAGGGGTGATTGCTTCGCAATTCGTGAAGACATACTACGACGGGGAAGGTAGGGGTCTAGCATTATCTTAGCGTGATTATAAGTTTCTCTCGTGGTTCTATGGGAATTTTAATAACGTTGGTCCACTCTTTAGTGAGAAAAACTTCAATATGGCTTAAAATGTAATCAAACGTTTCGATGCTCATACGGGTATAGCTGCGAAATTTTCTTGGATAATTTAGCAATTCTTGGTGCAGGTGGAGATACGTCTTCTCTTCTCCTATTGATCGGATGAATTCCAAAATCTTTATTGTTTTCTGAAAAAGAAATCGCGTACGCATTCGGACATGAAATATTTTTCGTCTGAGCTCATTTTCACAGAAACTTTTCAGCTCGAAATCCGTTCGACACTTCAACGCAATTTTTGTTTACGTATAACGCATATGACCATCGCTTCCAGTCGCGTCGCGTTCACTCTGGCTATCATGTCGTGTTGGAAATCACGCGCAGTTCACATCGAATCGCGTCGCGTCATGCATCGCGCCCACTCTGGCTTCACCCTATGGCATTCAGCAATTCATTCTGAACATTTCATTCAAAGGTACCAAGTCTCTGCGATGAATATATTCTCATTTATTTATCTTTTTAATGTCGATGTCGGTGGTGCACCGGCAGTGTTGGAAAATGTAATCAATTTCTGCATTTAGATTTTACCGTAAGTTTTAAAATCGTTATAACAATTTTTTGAAAACTCGTAGCTAGTTACGGTCTTCGACAAAGCTGTTAACCAAGGTTTGAACTATAGTTTTATAAAGCTGGTTATTCATATTCAGTGAAATAGCGATCTTTATTAACGTAAATGCAATATAATTCATTTCCCCATTTAAAATCCCATGCAAACTTTGAACGCGATGCGCAAACCCGGGAAGTAACCAATCGCTACCAAATTTTGTACAGGTATTTGGGACCACAAAAGGAACTCAAAAAGTGCTGTGCCCGCTAGTTTAAATCATTTTGAGGTTTTCCCCTACAACCGCGAGCCACTCTAATGATCAAACGTTCCGGTAACGTTTAACCATGGTCTTCGCAATCTAGTTTTGAAATTTGGAACCTTTGGCGATCTCTTCTGTTGGCCTCATTGGTTTTCAATATGAACGACCAAAATTATTCACGTCTTTTGCGTTCCACTTTTGATAACATTTGAAAATGTTTATGCATCTCGATGAAATTTTCACCGCTAAATACACAATTCTTTCTGTTCAAAATGTAGTATTGTGCGACTCGCTACGATAACCGGAGGTGCAGCAGTAATTAAAACTACTAATCTAAATTTTAAACTGAAAATCTTATAATCCGTCTCCGTCTCCACTTAATCACAGATTACTCAAAAGTTGGCAAATTTGGGCAAGAATTCTATAATTTTCCAAATGGAGAATCGTTCAAGGAATACAAATTGCTTTGAAACATAGTGGACATACGTGGACAAAAAAAGTATTTCAATAATTTAGCAAAAATGTGTGCTGAAACCGTCTGCTACAAAATCGTGAAAGTTATTGACATTTTCTATAAACAAACAAAATAGTATCTTTTGACATCAAAACATATAAATAAAGTACATACCTTCAGCATAACTTTTCATTATTCCATTTTCGAAACCGGCAGTTTTATCAAAATCCAGCCGTACTTGAATAATACTGATATTTCGAGCGCATGATAAAAAATATGAGCAAAACGCGATAGTTTAAACTGTTTGGATGTGCTAACCCCTCAAATATGGAAATTTTGGAGCGTTTCACTTAAAATGACATGCGGCAGCACCATCTGAAGGACAGTATATGTACTAGAACCCAAAGTACTACCATGCAATTTTCGACTTTTGGCCAGGTTTTTAGGCAAATCCGCCACTGTGCCATGTCTTAAGCGTTACTGGACTTAAAATTGTTTTCCCAGTTTATCCAGTCAGAGTATCTGTCCTACCCTATGTATTTAAAACACAGCTCTAATCGCGTTTTAAAGTATACAACAAATAGAACGGTTGAGTATACTAATTTAAATTTTAAAATAAATCTGTTTTAAATTATGAAACAAACCGCTGTACTGAAGATATGATTATGTCATTTCTATTACCACATAAAACACCTATATAACATAAAACGCTGCAGAATTGGTTTAATAATACAATGTTTATACTACAGAGTTATAATACGTTATAATAATTATCAACAAGAAAAATGTCACCAAGATAGCATAAAAACCCGTTTTAACCGGTAGTGCGAACGTTGTACAACAATGTAATTTATCAAATAATTTCATTTGTTCAACCGCTAATCGATCAAGAAATACTTAACCTTAAGATTGTTTACTTAAGTTCATTAGTACATTATTGAAAATTTAAATGGAAAATGAAATTTCATATTTCATGAAGAATCTGTATATTTCCGTTGGCGGGCGTGGGCTTCCTCATCACAGTTAATGGGGAGGGTATATAGCAAATTGTAACATATGAAAACAGGCGAGTGAGTAAGAACGTGAGTCGATATGTGTATAGATAAAATTCATTTGCACGCTCTTGAAAAAAGCTATACTTAATTTTTAATAACTCTCATAACTCTCTCTTCAGATATTTGTGAATAAAATATTTAAGTTTTTCAATCAATGTACTATGTATGGAAAAAACTCAATTGCTTATATTTCCACAAGAGCGTTTAATCAATATCATCATTTTTATGGCGATCTGAGAATTAGAACTGAAATGCCAGCTCTTGATAACATGGTACCTCAACGCGATTATTTTGATTTTTTTTCATTTAAACTTTTTTAAAAAGTGACCTCACAGTAAGCAAAATATTTTGAATACAGTTGAATAAATCAATCTAAAAGGAATTCTGATTTAAACCATTATTACTAATCCCAATTTAAAAAAAAATAAAAAGCTCTCTAAACCTGTTTTTGTAGGAAAAATCGTCACCATTGTTGAAATTTTTACGCGGAACCAGAGTTAAAAATATTCAAATTCATTGAATTAAAATTTATCATATTCAGCCGTATTCATTTTCAATATTCAGTGACGCAGCTGAAAACGTCAAACGAACAAACCTCCTATTCATCCACGCAGATTTTCATTCGTCTCCGATTATTACACGAAGCGACCGTGCAGCAACGGATCAAACGCATCAAAGTAGGCCCTGGCACAATGTAAGCGATGATGATTGTTGTTTCATATGCTTTACCGGTATTTGAAAACATTTTCCTAGATAATTTGTGAAATAAATATGTTGTACGATATTCAACTAAATGAACAATATGGGTATTTGAATGATTTTTTTTATTCACTGCGAGTCGCATCAGGTTCATTTTCAGCGGTCAAAAAAGAGCTTCGATTATTTTTAACTCTGCGCGGAACCCTTCGTTAGGTCAGTAAAGAATTTTAGGTAGCCTGGCATAGAAGCAGGAGTGGATCGATATATGACACATTCTGTCGTGACGTTTACAACGATTTGACGAATCTTCATTCGACAAATATGTTATAAATTTATCAAATGAACTAATTATTATTATCAAAACTTATTATAGATTCGGAAAGTAGACAAAATTTCACGAAAGATTAAATCAACATAAACTGAATATACTAGAATTTTATGATC
Source organism: Topomyia yanbarensis (assembly GCF_030247195.1). Taxonomy (NCBI): domain Eukaryota; kingdom Metazoa; phylum Arthropoda; class Insecta; order Diptera; family Culicidae; genus Topomyia; species Topomyia yanbarensis. The sequence continues at coordinate 96,977,245 of NC_080671.1, read as the reverse complement.
TGACATTTATTGAAATACGTTGGAAGTTCTAATTTGTCACGCGTTGTAACGTCACGTTACATTATCGGTCATAAAACAATTCTGTTCCAGTATATTCAGTTAATGTTGATTGAATCTTTCGTGAAATTTTGTCTACTTTTTGAATCTGTAATAATTTTTGATGTAGGCGTTCGATGTAAAGTTATAACATATTTGTCGAATGAAGATTCGTCAAATCGTTGTAACGTCACGAAAGAATGTGTCATATGAATATGATGTGAAACATTTGCCACGATGTGTATTGAGTATGATAAATATTAAATATTAAATATTTAAAGCAATATTGAAGATCTTGTTCTGCGATTATCTTTATTAAAGACCAAAATTCTGTATTTTCAATGCCCTCGACGTTATATGCCGTAGTTTAACAATGACCTCTAAAAACTTTAACAGGACTTCATAAATAAAGCTACAGTATGTTCTAGAAAGTTGTTCGCTTGTCAAGATACATATCTTAACGGAAAAGATCATCAGTCTATTTCTTGTGACTACGAAGTTATTGATCAATTTTTGGTAAAAATAGTTAAAACTTTTGAACAGTTGAAAACACACATTCAGTTATAGTTGCAATAAGAAAAGCTACATCAATACAATAAATTTCATTTCTCTTTCGTAGTCCCCAAAAACAGAAAACGAACCCGATCAGGATCATCACTTCTTTTGGGTTAAACTATTAGTGCAATCGGCATGATCCCAAGACATAGAGTTTAACTAAGAGAAAACCTGCCATTGGGCTCGGTGTAACGTCCACCGAATTGAGTAAAACTCAGCGTGTTATTTACAGTTTTTAAAATCCATTCAAGCGAAAAATTGAATGCTCAAGACAGATATACTGAATGTTTGAATAAACTCAACTAAACCAATTAAAACTAATGCTCCGCTAAACTACTATTCTTTACTTATCCTAGTCCTACTTATGCGGTAGACGGGCTCACAAGGGACTACCTTTTAAAAAAATCATTAATCTTCATAACCATCATCCACAGAACTAACAGTAATAAGACGGGTGTCGCAATTCAATAGGATTATTCTATGACACTATGTGCAGATATTGTCCGATAAGAAGGAGTAGAATAAAAGATACATGATACAGAAACCATCCAATGCATTAAATACTGCTTCGCTTCCACACATAACCAGTCACGATCAAGGATCCCAATCGTTTCTTTTGATTTTCCCCAGAAATACAGCAGAAAAGTGACTAAATATTGTCATTACTGTCTGCCTTGCCATAAATTACCGTATAGATCCTTGAGAAGATTGAACCCGGCGTACGTTTACCTGAGCTGGTAGAAAGTACTGTAATCCTAAAAGTTATTTGCTCTTATCCTTATGACGTGTGGGACCCTTCCAGCAAAGTCATGGTAGAGTTCAACATCCCATTTAACTTTTGGTTATCCACAGTGTCATATATGTTGTCCTGGAGTCGCACTGCATGTCGCTAAAGTCCACTGCATGGTGTGAAGTGATGACTCTCGCACAAAACATATCGAAAAGCGAAGGCTAACAACACGTACATACATCCCATCTAATGGTAGATCCCTCGAGGAAATCAGCCACTTTGAAGGTGATCCTCTGGCCACCCATGTGATGATGTTTTGGGTTGTCGCTGCTGGAAAGACTCTTCCTTTGTGAACATTATGCTGTCCTGTCTGTTTGTCTGTCTGTCTGTCTGGTGTGGTGATGTATATACTGATATCTTTATGCTGACTCTATTGAGAGATTTTCGTTAGGTTCAATGAATCTTCTGCTTGTCTCAAATATGAACCCTATAGGTATGGAGGAACAACCAGCATCTCAATATGATGGCATTGTTCGCAGTTCGGTTGGTCTACCCCGCTATTGTTGTCCCACCCAGTCAAGGTGTGTATTTTGATGTATTGTCTGCTTTGGTTATTTGCTTTAATTCACATTTAATTGATAGCTTCTTTGAATTGCTTTGTCGATTGTGGCTTTCCTTTTCCACTTATGTTTGATAGAAGAAAAAAAACAATATTAATTGAAATTTGCTATAAGCTGAAAGAAATGTTACGATTATTACAATCGCTCCGTGATTCACTGGAAAAGGTGTACTGAACTATTGACAAGGTGGTGTTGCTAGCTACCGAGAGAAATAAAATTCTACAACTTTGATCAGAAATGAATTGAATTTAGTTTAAAATTTAGCACAGATTAACAATTCGATGTTGCTGGGAAGGTTTTACACCACGAATAGTAAAATGGACATGTGTGCATAACACATAGCAAACAATATTTGTATTAAAAATTGATATACGTTTGGTAATTCTGGCGAAATGGCTTGCCTTAGCTTAGCTTAGTTGACCGCCCGTGAGTTTCCCGTGATTGATCAAAGCCTATTGAAATTGCATATTTAACCAATGGGGGTAGTACATCATACTCAACGTGCAACCTAGAGAGACTGAGATTATAGTATGATGAATAATGTTGAACGCCCATGCGGTCAATTTCGGGATGAAGAGGAATGTTAGTTCGACACCTATGACTATTGTGACCGAGAAATTCTCTGCATCATCTACAAGTGCGGAGGAGAGGATTGGTGTTAGTAGGTAGGGAAATTAATCAGGATATATATTGGTAGATATTGTAATAGTACCCGCCTGCCTTGTCTTTTCATTTTAAATAAAAGTTTTCAAGTGTGCAACTTCCAGGAGAAATATGAATGTCGTTCGAATACGCATTCTAATAATTATTTTCCCGCGTGCCGTAACATATAAGGATAAGGTAATAGATTTTGTAAAGTGTACCCGCGAGACACAGACTCCGAGATACTTAAGGCACCAGGCCATAAGAAAATATAATTAGGGTATCTATTCATCTATTTTTGCGACGAGAATACAAATAATACATACTCTGAACTGTCAACTATCTGGAGCTATTATCTACCTATTTAGTACATAGCATTCGAAAGATATAGTTATCAAGTATATCCCCTGCAAGTTTGAAAATATTTCATTGACGGAATCGAAATTTATAATGGTTTGGATGTGTTATGCGGTCATAGAAGATAGATCATAGATTTTCTACCAGACTTCAAGCGTGAATCCATGTTTGTCCATTGACTATTTAGATCGTTTATACGTGTCGCGGTTTTTAAAGGAAAACCTTACCATTTAATTACATAAATATAATGTACAAAAGGTGTTATTTATATGGTACACTGAAAAAATATGAAAATAGGGTTGTCTACCAAACTTTAAATATAATGTGAAAACTAAAAAAATGAATAAAAGTTGGAATGTTTACTTCAAAAGGCCATATCTCAATACTTTGTTGACCGATTCTAATTATTTTTCTCATTATTGAACAAGTAGACGTTTCATCGTTAATTTTCATTAAGAGGAATATAAAATAGAGTTGCCTACTTCAAACAATAGACAACATAATTATCCTCAATTATATGTATCATCACTATTTAGTGAATATCTTTGTATTCAAAACGATGACCTATACATTAGTTGAATGCGACGAATGCAAACTACAAATGATGGAAAAATAAAACCATAAATTTAACAAATATGAAGGTATTTGCTGATTCAGATCAATTTATGTTATGATACGGTTTTTGTTAGAAATTTTTTACAATCGCTGATTGGGTTGACAGATGTTAAAATTGGTCAAAGGGGATGTTATTAGTACAAGTTCATCTGCTCATATCTCTAAATATTGTCAGTTTTATTGTCGAATTGAACTTATCATGAGAATTTGACATTCAGATGTTTATACAGCAATTGCAATCAACTAGTATATAAAAATGGATAGGCAGCTATTTTTAAAACAAAAATATTTACTAAATAATGATAATACATATAGTTGAGATCAACTATATTGTCTATTTATTGATGTAGATGACTCTGTTTTATATTCTTCTTAATGTAAATTAACAATGAAACGTTTACCTGTTCAATAATGAAAAAAATAATTAGAATCGGTCAACAAATCATTGAGATATAGCCTTTAGAAGTAAACATTCCAACTTTTATTCATTTTTTAGTTTTCACATTATATTTAACGTTTGGTAGACAAGCCTATTTTCATATTTTTTCAGTGCACCATATAAATAACACCTTTTGTACATTATATTTATGTAATTAAATGGTAAGGTTTTCCTTTAAAAACCGCGACACGTATAAACGATCTAAATAGTCAATGGACAAACATGGATTCACGCTTGAAGTCTGGTAGAAAACCCATCTATGACCGCATACCACATCCAAACCGTTATAAATTTCAATTCCGTCAATGAAATATTTTCAAACTTGCAGGGAATATACTTGATTACTATATCTTTCGAATTCCATGTACTAAATAGGTAGACAAAAAAAATTTGTTTGTAGAGATAGGACCAAACCAGTGGGTGTTTGCTGGTAGCCTTATGAAACGTGCCATAAAACTTCAAATTGCAATTTCTCTCGAATCCCTCGATGGATCATTTTGAAATTCACTGAGAAGATGCTTGGATACTGTATCTTTCGAATGCGCAGTAGTCTGGTAAATAACATTGGAAATTTACCGCCGGTATCAGTTTGTGTGACGTCAAAACAGAGGAGCTGTAACAATCGGAAACTCATTTTCCGGATTACACGCCATCATCAAACGTAGCATATATAAATTATTTATGGAATTTGCGTTTCGACTTCGTCTCATCAAAATCCGATACAAACTTAATGACAGGACTAACTTAGCGCGGGATTGACGTTGATTCTAAAAACGGATACACTAATTATGTTCCAAAGCAAACCGCTAGTGAAGCATGATGTCCCGTAGTTTCTTGACGCTGTTTACGTCTATATACAACACCCAGTCCCTTCTTGTAGTAATTAACTTTGGTTCGTGATACGAGAGGATGACAGATTTACAAACTGCCCAAATTATTTTATTTTTTAAACGAGCACTCATGAAAAAGCATTCAACAATAACTGTTTCGCATCTAAAATCTCAAAAGTATCTATTGATCCGCTCCAGATTGGTCGTTTTGACAGTCGCAGGCATTCGAAAATGTTTCAAAAGTGTCGCAAGTGCTCTGAATAGCAGCACTTTTGAATACATATTGAATAACAATTGTACATTAAGGGCGGTGGTCAGCTATTTTCGTCCGCCTCCCTTACCACCTATTTTAATTTGGTGATTCCTCTACAATTTAGCTGGATAATGGCTTAAACAGTTCTTGTACAGCCTATTTTATCGTGTCAAAGGCTTGTTCAGCTTTCGTTGTTTGTTGGGTCATCAACAGTGCTATCTATGAAAATGAGCCACCTTTGTTACGCAATTATTTTTTCCGTTCTTATTTTATTGCAAATAAGTAGTAGTCTTGATTTTATTGCATTCAAAATTGCCCATATTTTGTCGTATGTAACTTTTGATGTTCGTTGATTTAAGCATTGTAATGGAACACGTGTCCACCGCGGGTGATACCAATCGTGCTGACATGTCTTTGAACTGAGAAAACTAATTTCTATGTTTGATTAGTGTTTATTTGAGCAGCTAGAGAACTAATCTACAGAGCATTCAGTGTGCATAGGGAAAACGCATGGTCTTGTCTGAGTAGAATAAAACTAATTTTAACATGTTTCATAACTTGAAAACTATAAAAGTTAGATATATGGTGTCTTCAGCAATTTCTTTTGTAGTAATATTTTCTACAACTTTGAGGAAGATACAAAGTTTCTATCTATAAATAAATTTCGTATATCACTTATAGGTGAATTAATCACTGAACAATATATTTTTGTAGATGCGCAATCATAAAAGCAAAAACTTCTCCGAACAAACTATACTCCTAAAGATAACGCTTTAGACGCTATTAATTTTGAACACGGAAACGACGTCTTAAAACACTGTGTGTCGGAGAAATCAATTTTGAATATGCTGTAAAAATTTCAGAATGATCAAAAATCATTTGTTCGAGTTACGTTTCCAGCCTGCTGGATTAAATTCAATAATTAAAATTATTGGTCGGGAGACAACAAATTTATTTATTGAATTCAATAAAATTTATTTATTGTTTCAATGAAAAAAGTTATTGTTCCATTTTTTAATAAATAATTAAAACAAAAATACCGAAATTAATGTTTTTATTGAAAGCAAAAAAATATTGTTAATGCAATAAAAAAATATTTTCAGACCAATAAGTTTGTTGTTTGAAGCAATAAATAATAAATTATATGATTCAATAACACATATTTGTGGTTTAAATATGCTTAATTAGAAGAGTTCTCATCGCCTCAGATCGTATCAATCACTCGGAGTGATCGGTTGTGTTTTAGCCCGGTTGAAGAAGCAAGTGCTCGGCCTAAGCCACCCTGATCTTTTTTCCCGCTCGGTTTCAGCATCCGGATCTTTCCGGCATCAATCGCCGCGGTGATTCGCTACCCCGTCAATAGTATACGCGAGTGCCGTGTCCCGTAACCTGTTAAAGAGTGTGAAAAAAAGTGTGGTTATATTCCGCTTCCCGACGGGTCTCCGTTACCCCGAGGGACGGTGAAGCCGCCAAACGGCCGTTTCTCACCTTAACCGATCGTAATTCCACGCCTACTACGGTTTCTTAGTGAAAAATAGTGCTGTGTAAATAGTAGCAAATACCAGGAGCGCAGACTTTCAAGTAGAAAAACTACTCGCGCCTCCATCGACTTTCGTATTTTAAAACGTCGAATCGATTGCGACTCCATCGACTTTCGTATCTTAAATCGACGAATCGATCGCGTCTCCACCAAGAAAAATTTAAACCCAGTGAACAACCTCCGTCTCCATCAAATTATCGATCACTCGCGATCTTGACTTGTATGAAGTGACCTGAAGGGGTGTGTAGTGACGAACCTCAAACCAATAAAATTTAATAGAAGTAAGTAGAAGAAAATTATTTTATTGAAAGTGTACATATAACGCCTTCGCCCATGGGGGCGACCGACGCTCCTCCCGACGGAGGAGGACCATCGTACCAGAATACCTTCCCACACTGGGGAGACCAAACTGGTGATGCGATAACCACACAAATCTTACTGCTGAGAGCGACGAACCCGACACTAGCTACAGAAAAAGGTACGGATAATAATAATTCTACTTCAAGTATGCATTCCCAGCCCACCACCCCCGAAGTGAAACTACCCATGAATCCCTTCCTTATTAATAAATCTGTGGAGCAGGCAATAGGCGGTACAGCTCGAAACGCGGTTATAGCTACCAAAGAGGCTAGAGGAACGCGATATGTCTTACGCGTTTCTTCGAAAAAGATACTCAACAAACTTTTTGCGATGAAAACTCTGATCGACGGCACGTCGGTTGAGGTAATTCCCCATCCCTCCCTAAACCTTTCACAAGGAGTAGTGTACGACGTCGACACAATGAACATCGACAACGATACCATGCTTGCTAACCTGTCAAACCAGGGAGTCAGTGCATTCAGGAGAATCACCAAACGACAGGACGACATCATCCATAACACTCCTCTCTCAATCATCACCTTCAACAGCCCAACCCCTCCAGCATATATCTTCTACGGACTGATCCGCTTGCCAGTTCGACAATATTATCCGTCACCTCTATTATGTTTCCGCTGCGCCAAGTACGGGCACTCCCAAAAAAACTGCGCAGAGCAGCAAATTTGCCTGAACTGCTCCGGTACTCACGACATTGCTGAAGGGCAACGCTGCAAACAACCCAAATACTGCAAAAACTGTGAAGAAGAGCACAGCCCAACTGACCGCAAATGCCCGCAGTATATTGAGGAAGAAAAAATCGTTCGTTTAAAAATCGACCGCCAGCTTACGTACAGCGAGGCCAGAGCTGAATTCCGACATAGTAGACGTCCAACCACATATGCTAACCAAGTCACTCCAAACCAAACCGAAAAAGACAACCTTATCAAAGCACTGCGAGCAGAGGTAACAAAACTTTCAAAACAAGCGGACGAAATGAAGGTTATTAAACAGGAAATGGCAGATTTAAAAAAACAGCTTGAAGAAACCAGAACCAAAGACGATGAACTGCAACGAATGCGAAACGAACTACTAAGAATTAAAGAAGGATACCGAGCACTAGCGAAAGAACATGCTGCAGTAAAAGTTGAACTAGACAACCACAAGAAAACGTCGGAAGCCCAAATAAATCCAAACACGAAGTCATCCGGAAATCAACCGAAAAAAGTCAAATACAGCGCAATCCAAACTAGTGAGGAAAGCATGGAGGAAGACGAAACACATTTATCCAACACCAATCCGGCTATCATTAGAACTGGAGAACATTCCAAACAAATCGAAGGAACCTTTTTGACCCCAAAACTCGCGAACGTCAAAGGAAAATCCAACGCAACAATCACCACCAGGCAAACCCGCGGACTTGCACAGCGTTATAGAACAACGAGCCAACAATCCACTAACAGCCAAGATCCAAGCCCATGTAGAACACCTGTAGACGATTACAATGAAACCACTACAAACTAATGGATTTTAACAAACCCACGAATACACAAAAGAATCAACACAACACAGCTCTGGGCAATAACCGTAATGAATACCACACAAGAGCCATTCCTTTCGACGATATCTCTTCCCCTCCATCCCCTCAGGCGTCGGTGGCAGAAGCTTCCGAAGAACCTGATGCTGTTGGAGTACCTTTAATACCTACCGTTGCTTTCAACCGGATTCAAGATAATTTCATTAGTGATACCGCCAACAAATCCCAAAACTATGCGGCTATGGCAGAAGGCCAACCACTACCCGCTCCCGTCCACTCGACTTTTGATGACCATGTCTCAGAGGCCTCGAGGTTAACAAAAATCTCATGGAGGAGGTGCAGCACCGTCAGTGCGGACGTTACACCCCAACCGGAACTGACGGACAACCTGCATCCCTCCTTGGGCAACGATATCGAGACGCACAAGGGTGGCAACACCTGTCCCTCGAAAGGACATACAACGAGAACCTTTAAGACCACAGAACAACAACATAAAAAAGGAGACTCAGGGGGCTCCGCCCGGCCTAATCATAGTCTTAAGTCATCTTCAAACGTGGCCGAAGACTGCTCTAATTTCGAACTGAACACATACCGTATTACCGAAGCAGCTATGGCAGAATGCCAATCGCTACCCGCTCCCGTTCACTCGACTGTTGATGAGCATATCTCAGAGGCTTCGAGGTTAACAAGAATCTCATGGAGGAGGTGCAGCACCGTCAGTGCGGACGTTACACCCCAACCGGAACTGACGGACAACCTGCACCCCTCCATGGGCAACGATATCGAGACGCACAAGGGTGGCAACACCTGTTCCTCGAAAGGACGTACAACGAGAATCTTTCGCACCACAGAACAACAATATAAAAAAGGAGACTCAGGGGGCTCCGCCCGGACTAATCATAGTCCCGGGTCTTTTTCGCATGTGGCCGAAGATTGCTCTACTTCCGAACTGAACACATACCGTATAACCGAAGCGGCTATGGCAGAAGGCCCACCTCAATTGGGACCCATCAACGTAGAATCACTATATCTCAACAACACAGCTATGGCAGAAGGCCAATCGCAGCACGCCACAGTATATCCGACATTTGATAACCACTCTTCAAGATCATCAAGCATTACCAATTTATCTATCAACGATCAAAAACACCGACGCAGAATAGCGCTCCAATGGAATATGAATGGACTAAGAGGCCAATGGAACGAACTGCAGCTACTCATCACACCAAATCCTCCTACCTGCATAGCGATACAAGAAACGCATATCGGAGACAGCCATGACATCAACCAATGGGCCGGAACTAACTACACATGGCTGCAAAAATCAGGAGGAAACATATACCGAACCATAGCGCTAGCCATTCGAAAAGATACATCCTTTACGACTGTAAACATTGACAGCCGGTTACTACATATAGCTGCTCGATTAGAAGGACCATCACCAATCACAGTAGCTTGCGTATATATCCCATCAGGAAGAATACCCGAGCTTGGAGGACTTCTCAAAAATTTTATCAGCAAATTGGAACGACCATTCCTGATAATGGGTGATTTCAATTCCCACCACACCGCCTGGGGATCAGCCAAAAACGACTGCCGAGGAAACGCAATCCTAGAAGCCGTCGTAGATTCAAACGCCATAATCATAAACGACGGATCCACTACTTTTATACGAGGACAGCACAGAAGCTCCATTGACTTAACAATAGTCTCAGTCGAAATCGCCGGCAAGTTCCGATGGAGGATAGGAAGCGATTCGCACGGGAGCGACCATTTCCCTATCACCATCACAACAAATGATGAACCGCCTATGACAACCAGAAGGCAGAGATGGAAATTTGACGAAGCCGATTGGAAGAAGTACGCTGATTACATCGAACAGAATATTGATCCAGAAACACCCTTATCACTCGCGCAGCTATGTGACACAATGATCTCAGCGGCAATGGCAAGCATACCAACAACCTCAAGCAAACCGGGCAAAAAAGCTGTCCACTGGTGGAGTCCTACGGTTAGCGACGCCGTTAAAAAAAGGAGAAAAACCCTCAGAAAGTTAAGAAAAACCCCATCCAATCATCCCCTCAGTGAGGAACGAGCGCAAAAGTTCCGAGATGCGCGAAATGAATGTCGGCAAGTTATTCGAGAGGCGAAAAGAACCAGCTGGGAGAAGTTTCTGGATGGCATTGACAGCAAAACATCCGTACCAGACATGTGGCGAAGAATTGACGCAATTGCTGGCAAAAGGCGACACCACGGATACACACTGCAACACAATGACGGATCAAGAACAGACGATCCTGTTGAAGCTGCAAATATCCTCGGCGAATATTTCGCTCAACTGTCGGCTACGAGCGGTTACACTGAAAAGTTTAAGCGGATCAAAGCAACGGAGGAAACTCGGTCCATAAAATTCAACGACGAACCTGATAACCAGTTATCTGACTACAACAGGAACTTTTCAATGGAAGAGCTGTTATATGCCATTGCCAAATCCAATGGAAAATCAGCAGGGCCCGATAATATCGGATATCCAATGATCAGGAATCTACCAACATCCGGCAAAGCAACATTATTAAAGGCTATCAACAAGGTGTGGACAGATGGTATATATCCAGACCAGTGGAAATACAGCATCGTCGTTCCAATTCCCAAACCCGGGAAAAACAGAGACTTACCAGCAGGATATAGACCCATCAGTTTAACCAACTGCGTAGGCAAAGTCGTTGAAAAAATGGTCAATCGAAGACTAACTACAATTCTTGAAGAAAGAGAACTACTTGACCAGCGGTAATTCGCTTTCAGAAAAGGCAGAGGGACCGGGTCTTATCTAATTGCTCTTGGGGATATCATCGACCGCGCCCTTGAAGCAGGAGACCATACAGACCTGGCAATGATGGATATCTCAAAGGCAGAACATCTTAAAGCAGTTAAATCTCTGGGGGCTAACTGGAAGATTGTGCAAGTTCGTGCAAGGTTTTATCAACGAAAGATGGTTTCAAGTGGCAGTCGGAGGTTCCCTCTCCTCAATGCAGAGGGAAGAAAACGGAGTGCCACAAGGATCAGTACTCGCGGTCACCTTATTCCTCATCGGCATCAACGACGTTTTTCGACACCTTCCCAAGGGCATCTACATACTCATTTACGCGGACGACATCGTGCTGTTGGCCTCGGGACAGAACGCTCGTAGAACGAAAACGAAACTCCAAACAGCTATGAGAAAGGTAACGGAATGGGCTGATAAGGTCGGATTCAGCATGGCCGCAGAAAAGAGCGTGACAACACACATATGCAAACACCTGCATCATCCATGGCGGCAAAAAATTACGGTAGGCGGAACGACGGTTCCATTCAGGAAGACTGCGAAAATAATAGGTGTGACATTCGACCGAAAACTCTCTTTCAAACCCCACTTTGCAAAGGTAAAAGCGGAGGCGCAATCCAGGGGCCGCCTTATCAAAACTATCAGCAGCAGACATAATAACGGGAACAGACAGTCACTTCTACAAGTCGGAAACAGCGTGATCACCAGCAAATTGCTATACGGAACTGAAATCACTGCAAGAGTATTCAACGACATGGTGGCAGCTCTAGGACCAACATACAACAAAATGATCAGAAATTGTTCTGGACTACTGCCGAGCACTCCAGCACTAAGCAGTTGTATCGAAGCAGGAGTCCTACCTTTCGATGCAATGGTAGCTTCATCAACGATTCGTAAAACAGTTAGCTTTCTTGAAAAAACGGACGGCAACTACGATCCAACATCCGCTGTCACCGAACAAATCTACGAAGCTTTTTCCTCAATCGCCTGCCCTCCTATCGCTAGACTCCACACTGTCTGGGATCGTCGATGGAACCACAAAGGACCCATAATCGATTGGGATATTAAAAAAAGCCTAAAAGCTGGGGATCCACCGCAGAAAGCGACTGCTGTATTTAACGAAATCCTAAACCGAAAATATAATAACTACGAAGTTATCTACACAGATGGGTCCAAATGCGATACGACAGTAGGAATCGGTATCACGGGTAACAACCAGGGAATCTTCTACAAATTACCAGGCATTTGTTCCATTTTTTCAGCCGAGGCGGCAGCCATGCACACGGCTCTGGCTCGACACACTACAAACACAAAGAAGTCAATAGTGCTTTTTACCGACTCTGCTAGCGTGTTAGCTGCTTTGGAGAAAGGCTCCCTGAAACATCCCTGGATTCAGGCGATAGAAAACATTTGCGATGAAAGAACAACACTCTGTTGGATCCCAGGGCACTGCGGAATCAATGGCAACCACGAAGCAGACAGGCTCGCAGCACTCGGAAGAAGAAGTACACTACTTACAAACGAAGTCCCGGGAACGGACATTAAGCAAGACATCGAAAGGCGGATTCGAACTGAAGTAGAATCAAAATGGAGAATCGAACGAAATTTATTCCTTCGAAAAATCAAAGGAAATCTCACTAGATGGGATGATCGCGCCTCGAGAAAAGAACAGCAAATTTTCTCCCGACTCAGGACCGGTCACACGATGCTAACTCATAAGGGTTTATTTCAGGGAGGCAACCGTACAGATTGTCGAACTTGCAACGTGGCACTTACTGTGGAACACCTCCTCACCAGATGCCCCGAATACAAAGAACTGCGGGAACGGTATCAGATCGGGGACTCTATTCGAGACGCGTTGAGCAACGATCCTGTGAAGGAAGAAAAGCTAATATGCTTTCTCAAAGATGCACAACTTTACAACCAAATTTAAACTAATATTAACGATGCACGAATACGAAATGTAAAAAAGTCAGGAGTGATGAATGAACTCAAAGTTTAAAATCACTCCAAAATAAACAAAACAATCAATCAATCAATATGCTTAATTTTTCTGAGTGTATATTATTTTCAAGACTCTAACTAAAACACATTTTACACCAATAAAAATCTATTTTTTCATAATTCTACTATGGTGTAACCCCTTAATATTTGACAAAAGATCAGATTCTCTGCGCACACCGGGCCTCTTTTGCTACGATTATGTATGTGTGTATGGTTTCTATTTAGTGCAATGCATGACACGGTGTACAAATATCCGAAGTAGACTAAACTTGTCGAACAAGACATAATTAGGCAAGTCTTACCAAGGCTCACCCGATATGATTTTGAAGGTCTTTCAAATTATGGCCCCTTCTGTGCGATTTCATAATCTTCGCTCACTGCAGCAAAGGTACCTTAAAACAGCCAACCGCGTGCTTCAGTAGATCCACGCAAGAAAAACACGAATCGGTGACCCACACCGTCGATTACAACTTTGTGGGCGGGTATGTAGAAGCAGCAACTCGGTAAGAAATTTACAATAAAAATTTACTCTACAAACAATCATAAAACAATAGATATTATGGTTATTACTGTTTCAACATTGTTCGACGTAGAGTTCTGACAGTAGCTTTTACAATAAAACTTCATGTAACAGTTAATTTTACTGTTTAGCGAAAAAATGACACAGTTAACAGATCGGAAAACTAGAAGTCATTAGAACAGGCTTAATATCGTACGGGCTTAATCTTTGTCTTCTGCTAATGAGGGTCGTGCTTAGGCAGTATAACTACGAATCAACGAGTTCACTAACATGTGTCCTGGTATCGATAGACGTTTCCATCTTTACCGTGACTCCTTGCTGTCACTTGAGTACTATGGCTCTAATTTTCATAACTTTCCCTAGCCAGTAATCTCTAGCTAATTGAATGTCGTTAAAATGCAAAAAAGAAAATGTGACTAACATAGTCGAAATAAAAACGGAAAAAATGACACAGTGAATTCACATTAAATTTCCCATGTTATCGAGAAAAAAATTTATGGAAAGAAATCGATTTTTTTATGTTGGGACATATAATCACCCTCTTTTCTAATGTAGAATTTGATTTTACTTTGAAATTTATTATAAAAACTTTAAAATTTATTGTTTTTGTTTTGTGCGTAACATTAGACTTTATTATAAATTATTGTAAAATTCAGTCTACTTCCTCATCTCGTACGGATCAGAAGTCGAAAAGCCGACCGCTTACGAACAACATACAAGCAAAAAATAGTAACCGCACCGCGCAGCGTCGCTCTAACGTGTGCGTGTAACAAAGCAAAGTTTCGTTATCCCCAACTGCTAGTGAAATGAGTGAACCATTAAATAAACTTCGACCATTACACAAGAATCTAATGGCAATTGACTTATCACAGACCCGTCTCAGTCCTACAGCACACGAGGTGGAACAGTTGATTAACATACAGCTACATCATGCGAGACAAATAGTACTAATAACGTTTAACACCTTAGCGGAGGCAGAAAGTTTCGTAGCGAAGAACAACATTCAACACGACGTCGAATATGAAAACGTCAAAACGTGTGGACCTTGATCTGACAGAAATTTGCCTACATGATTTGTCATCTCGTACTAGCAAGGATTATATTATGTCGAAGTATGGAGAAGTGGAATCCGTCACTAACAAAGCTTGAAGAAACTTTTTTCCTAGCATTCTCAACGATGTTCGGGTGGTATGAATGCGGCTGAACCTTCTTATATCATCTTACTTGATTTTTGAGGGCAAATCATCTCAAGGTGTGAACTACACAAAAAGAATCTTACGCACATATCCTTGGCAGGCACTCACGTGTCGCTTCTGTAACCAGATGGCACACTACGGTAAGCCATGCACCAAAACAACCAGAGGCGACGCGTGGTTCCACCGTTAACCTGTTCAATATATCACGAGGGCCCTCAAAATGTCACGAAATAAGCAACGGATCAGAAACGTCACTAATTCAATTCCATGAGACGTTTCTGATCATATGATGTTTAATTTACCGTAGAACAAGAGCAAAAAATATATTACATCTTTCAAATGGGATAGCAATTGGAATTTTCCAAATGCAAATTATTAAATCCAGAAAACTTTTTTTCCTCGCAAAATATCATAGGAAAACTGCATTCAATATCTAACACTCATGATTAGAACATCTCCTGATTTGAATTTGTCTATTTTACACTTTCAGTAGACATATTTTCAGCATGCAAATGAAAACAACAAACAGTTTCTTTCAAGCAAAAGTAGATGGTTCATTATTGTCGTTGAACCAACCAAATACATACGCGCTTACAAGTATGTCCCTCCCAAGGAGAGAAACATTTTGTTAGGCTACCCAAGAAAACAAGCGTGTGAACGTATGACGCACACGCAATGTATTTGAAAATTATAGAGTACTTGACAATCTGTAACTGTATTAGTGTGTTCAACGATTTGTTTTCCTCCACCTGTCATAATTTCTGATAGCTGGAGGAAAACAAATCGAAAAAAAAGCTTTTCGGTCAGATTATTTGCATGGTGGATCGAACCCAACCGGTATTGAAGTCTCCGGAATAAGTTTCACAGTGACACAGAGCATTTAAACACCATTATAAATACTTTAGGCAAGCGATTTCAAACGTTTAAATTGACGGACAGGTTTATGCTGGAGGAAAACAAACTCCCAAGTAGTGTGAGTGAAATCATTTGCATAGAACTCTATAAAGCGCTCTCGTTTTGCACATAGCTCCAACGCCCAGCAATGCACGCTGGTTCAATATTTGATTTGAACCGGTGCAAAAGGGAATAGAAAAAGCAGTCGTCCTTGACACTCACCCTGTTATTCCAGCGATCGCTCATCAAGCTGGTTCCATCCAGAGCATGCGGTGAGAGTAAAAGATGCGTGCAAGTTTTTGGTTGAACCGGTCATGGGAAAGCAGAAAATTTCTGAATTCTACTCGCTGGAGACGTCGAGTTGGTTTATCGTTCGGATCAAATTGTCAAACTTCGAGGTTCGGAGATTATTACTTTCTTTTAAAATAGTTATCGTGCTACTGTCGTAATGGGTTTCGGGTCGTCCGATTTTGGAAACCTGTTCAATGAACAGATTGAACGTACCGACGCGTCGCCTCTGAAAAAAAATAAAGAAAATTCATCCAATACAACCAACACCATCAAACAGTCTTCAACATCTGCTGTTGCACCACAGACAACCGTCCAAAATATAAATACCGGACAAACAATATTCAACGGTACCCCAAGCCAATAGGTAAGAAATAAACAAGCAAGAACACGGCTATACCAGAGTCACACAAAAAGCACCAAACATGTAAAAATGAAAATTAAAGCTCTAATGATGACGACATTAACACAAACACATTCGAGGGAGAAAGCTGATGGAATGATCAGCAAGCGACAGAGAGTAAACCTAAACATTAGGTTTGTTCCAGTACCAGGAGAAACTGGAAGTACTCCGGAGCAAACAGGGAGAAAATCGTTCCTGTACTATCTTCTTCTCTTTTTTCTTCTTCTGGTGGCAAACCGGAGTGAAAAGGAGCAAGAATTTTTTGCTCCGGAGCAACAGGGAGTAACTTCCATGTACTGGAACATACCTATTGCTCACCGCCAAGAAAGTAAATTAACACAAGAGGCGGAAAGCAGTGTGCCCAGGATAGCCAACAAAAATAATATACGATTATT
This sequence comes from Topomyia yanbarensis, assembly GCF_030247195.1. Taxonomy (NCBI): domain Eukaryota; kingdom Metazoa; phylum Arthropoda; class Insecta; order Diptera; family Culicidae; genus Topomyia; species Topomyia yanbarensis. The sequence goes on along the minus strand of NC_080671.1, from coordinate 96,960,216 downwards.
TATTTTTTATCTTTATTAAATTGTAAATGAAATTCTGTCTTTAAAATGTATATTATTTTTAAAAAGGCGAATATCTCTCGAAGCTAAAACCTTAATAAATAAATATTGTAAAATTATTGTACGGTTACCGTGAAAAAATGGCTTTGTTGTTGTATATTTCTATTCGGGATAAAAAAAATATTTATCGAACCAGTGATGTCATTTGATTACTTTAGCCAACATAGCACTGTTCTGAGGTTATCAGGACGAACTTGGAGATATCTGTCACGGTTGAATCACCGCAATGACAAATCTTCAGTTAACTTGCATTTACAATTTTTACAAGGCTTTAGCGTTCTGTTGATGTTTTAAACACTAGCACTAGCACTAATTTCTGCATTCGTACTTCGGAATTGAATGAAAATTGGTTAAATTTTCCCGAGTGATGCGTTCATTCTGCTCAATTTTCCAAAATTAACAAAAACCGCATCTTTAGACAAGTTCAACTTAGTGAGGGTAAGTCATAAAAAGTCAGGATAAGCGAGCCGTTTCCATTCACACAATAAATTTGTTGTTCGTAAGTCGGATTGAAAATGAAAGCCAAAGTAAGTACCAAAAGGATTAAATTAGATATGTAATTTGCATTTCGACTTCGTCTCATCAGAATCGGATACTAACTCAGTACCAGGACTAAGCTTGCATCAGATTGTTCAGGAACAAAAACCGTGTCTCCGTTTTGGGAGCTAGCATCACTTCGGCGCTAGCTTAGTCTGGGCACTAAGTTCGTGTCAGATTCTAATGAGACAATGTCGAAACACAAATTCCATAACCAATTCAGTTGTAAGTTTTTTTGCCCTTAAAGTGGTTTATCCAAATTTCTCCTTAGTGGTGAAAAATTTGCTTTCATACAAATTTTTCTCCTTGGGGAGAAATATAGCATAAGACCAAAACTGAGACTACTCGTATTATTCCATCTATCAATGAAATCTGGCATAGCCGACATTGACAGTTTTCGAACTACTAGATTGTTAAGATTACTCTATAGCTGCATACGGAAAGTCAGCACGGAACGAGCACGTGATAATTGGCAGAACTAAATTTAAATAGTCAGTTTTTCAGAAATCTCGTGGTTGCCTTCTCATTCTCTCTCTCTCTCTCTCTCTCTCTCTCTCTCTCTCTCTCTCTCTCGAAAATCTGGATCAATTGCTTACTTCTCCGTAACGATATTAGGATTGTTTATTTAATTAAACTTTCGCCATTTCAATTCCTCGTCATTCAATTTGTGGTGAGTAAACAAGAACACAGCAAAGAAACATTCGGTTCGTGGAACCCATTATCATTCCTTTGAACATTATTCCACAAAAAACCTATGAATTTGTTCCTTTCTAATGGACATCTGATGGTGACTCAATCGATTCGAATCATTACTCCACGAAAACATCTAGATTCTTGTTCAGCTGCCCATTCTACCACCTTTTCCCGCAGACAATAGGCAACCTAATGCCCGAAAAACGTATACGCTTATCAAGCAGAAGAAATCAACAGAGAAACAACGATGTCACCCGTATTAGTTCTAAATTGAGCCTCGTGAAAAATAGGCTCCTGCCAGCATCAACACACTTTTTTCATCTTACGGAGATAATTGAAGGAAAAACATACACAAGTCCGAGCACCATGCTGATCCAGTCCGATAGGCACAACCAGAAGTCCCTGCAGGTCCCACAAATCACAATCGTGAACATTGCAACCGGTCGCTGGGTAGCTCTAGATTCAATTTTTATGCATAGGTATCTCCCTACCAGTTTCGTAGAAAATCCAAGACATTTTGGTCAACCAGACCAGCCAGCAGCCCGACGTTCGCTGGCATCGTTGGAGGGCAGAAGACACATCGTCGGAAAACCAGCAGCACGCCAACCCCGGGCCAGCAGCACCCTGACGTTTTGGCGACAAGTTTAGACCTTTCGAGGGCTAACCTTCCGGAACAGATGTTTTAATTTATTCACATTGCTTTGAAGAAGTCATAGTTTGAGAAACAGGGAGGAAATGGGCAGAAAATTGTTTTCATTGCAATGCTGCTGGTTTCGTTGGACGTGCTGATTCTGTTTGACTGCTAGCGTGAAATATCGAAAACACGCATCCTCCCAGTGGGGGTGGATTTTTTTTTTTGGTTTGGTTTGGGATCGGATAGTTTTTTGTCAGCGATTTCTCGGTTTTGATTTCTATGGAAGATTTCTTTCAATTTAGTTCAGGTAAACGGCGTCTGTTTGCAAACAGAGATACATTGTTTTGATTGACCGTGTGATGGACATGCACATGCTCTAAATGAGATAAATTAAGGATGGCTCTAATGAATGACTGGTCCTACAACCATTGATTGGCGTTTCACCGGAAAACGACCGCACGTGTTCGTTTTGTGGAACGAGCCTTAGGCGGGATGTGGCATTAGCCCACCTCAGAGACCAAGTGTGTCTGTTGTTTGAGTTGTATGAATCAATGTAGAAGAATAGAAGAATCAATGTAGAAGAATGCACTGCTCACATATATTCAAATCGGTATATCACAACAGCTGCAACAAGTTTGTCGGCTTTTTACGATATTTGAACTAATAAATATGCATTATAAGGCGTATCTGTCGTACAGGGTGTAAATAAAAATACTGGTTCAGGGTATTTATTAGTTTTCTGAATAACACTCTTCAATGAAAATGGATTTTTTGTCACCACTTTTCAATAGACGAGTTATGAGTAACTACTATCGATAAATTAAGTTTTGCTTTTTTTGTGTTTCGAATTCATCTCGTCAGTAACTAGCACCATCTGGGTGTCTAGTTAGACGATGTATCTAAAACTAGTACCCAAATTAGCACTAGTTAGACACAAAAAATTCCAAACAGTTCACACGACATATGTGAACGCCTAAAGCCACATGTCCCGAGTGATGTCCCGGGAAGCAAATATAGCTCTGGTTTGCTGACGAGAAAGCGAAGACGAACTCTTGTCTTTTGGTTTAAGAACCAAACGCCTGGTAGTATGCAATAAATTCCCAAAAGGGAAAAATTGCACTAACCCGCTTTGTGCGTTAATGGCACAAGACCTAACTTAAATTAAGTGTTGCTTTTTTGTGTTTCGAATTCATCTCGTCAGTAACTAGCACCATCTGGGTGTCTAGTTAGACGATGTATCTAAAACTAGTACCCAAATTAGCACTAGTTAGACACAAAAAAGACACAAACAGTTCACACGACATATGTGAACGCCTAAAGCCACATGTCCCGAGTGATGTCCCGGGAAGCTATCGATACCTATGATTCAGATTAAAATATGGAATTTTCAATTTCACTTTTGGTTTACAACTGGTCCAGATAAAACTAATTTTAATTTGTCGAAGAATCTGCCTGGCCGCGGAAAGAAATGGTATCTATTCGACAGGACCCTTGAACAGAATATTGTCCCAACAACTGCGAGTATTTATTTTAATTCAAAAACCGTAAAAGAACTATATGCAGCTACTGACGAGCAGAATCCGAAATACGTGGGTGAGTAGTGTCAAAAACATCCGCAATGAAGTAGAATACACTTACACCCAATTTCTTCACTGGATGAAAACCGGTTTTCGCTGAAAACCAGTTTTCGGGTTGCTGGTGACCAATTAGACGAAAACCGGTTTTCATCCAAGTGAAGAAATTGGAAGTTAGGGTTTCCGCTTCTAACCTCTGCCGTAAATTGTGATCGGAAACTCCAAGTAAGTCGTTTGGGATGATTTTTTATCTAAATTTTGTGAATAACAAACGTTCCGTGTTCTATGCAAGCACTTAAAACACATGAACATTTTCTCCAGGACGATATTTGCAAGGAATGTACCTACTTTCACCGTACTATTATTTACAACAAAAATTCGCGCATTATCTCTCTCAAATCAAAAACTAACTTACTTAGGTTCAGCCGCACTGCTATCGGACCCCTCCGATTAGTGCTCACCTACCTGTAGCACATCTTGGTCAAAACCGAGTACAGATTTCAAGCGGAGGAGAAAATACCACTGGGCAAGAAATTTGACAGTATAAGGCTCCTGTCACCGAGGGTGAGTAAGCAAAAAGTCTAAGTTCAACACCGTGTGAGGTTCATTATCCTTTGAGATAGAAGTTTAGAGTTTAAAATGAAAAAAAATCTTCCTAAATATCAGTGAAATTAAATCTATTGGAGTGACACTATTAGCTAGGTAAAACTTTAAAACATATAGGTATATTGGGATATATACATATATTTACAATTATATAACTAGCAGGGTACTGCCCGTACGAGATTTTGTGCTCTAAACTAACATTTACCTATAATTGCGCTACTACGAGATGAGAAACTAACTAAAAACTACTGGAATATCTTCTAAATACTTACAACTAAATACTTACGAACTACAGGAAATAGTCTGTGGCCAATAAACACCTGAATAGACCTTTCTCGTCCGACCTAACCCCCTTTTTTCTTATTTTTTATTCAAAAGACTACACATTTTTAAGAATATTTCCGCTGAAATGAGACTTTTTCGAGCTATCGTGATTTTTTAATGATTTTTTTTAAATTTGAAAAATGCAAGAATGTTGAGTATTTTTTTCACCTTTGCAAGAATGGTGGGACTCAAAATATGTGTTTGGGCAGCACTGTTTTGTATATTTTTGCTTGGCTTCCTGGGAACGCGGCAAATGAAGTGGTGAGTCGCGGTACAAAGTTCATTGGTTATGTAAACAAACTAAAGTGAACCTCTCGGTGGAGAACGTTGCATGGTAATGTTTAACCTCACTTTTTTGACAGTTCAAAGAGATTGTTTACATGATCTTGGAATTTTTGTTGATTCGATCATAGTATGAGAAACTTGGTTTGGTTCGATGCCAAATGTTAACACTTTCCCAACATGGTCGCTCAGCTGTATTTTTTAATCGATGTCGGCATCATACATTGTTCCGTTAAATTTAACATTTTTACTTTTCTTGTACATGATTCATTGAAGAAGCAAGGAATTTCAAGCCAAACATTTGAAAAAGGCCTACTGCTAGGGTTACCAGCCGTCCTTATTTTAAAGGACATGTCCTTATTTTCGAGGTTTTTGGAAAGCGTCCTTATTTTAATTCAAATGTCCTTATTTTTAGCCTCAAACCTTGGCATATACAGGGTGGTTCAACATGATGTTTTTTTAACAGGGCATGTCATGTTATTATAGTTTAGTATTGTCTGCCACCACAGTGTGCTCACCGTTTTCAAATTATTCAACTATATTTCCAAAATCAGCGATCTGTGAGAAATGTGTTTCGTGCACTCCGACAATAATGTGGTCGACATAATCGGCCAACTGACTCCACTATTCGCCATACAATCAAAGAGTAAAAGTAGCAATTCTCGTTATTGGATGATTAGCTAACAAATCGACCAGCACACATTGAAGAAAACATAGCGGCGGTGACATTCCCAAGCATCAGAAACCAGCATTACTCGCCTAATTAGCCAGATACCACTTGAAATCCGTCATCAAAAATTGGACCAGTCGAATGGACTACGTCAAGCGCCAACATGGTCAATATTTAAAATAAATTGTTTTCAAACAATAAATGGCAAAAAATGTTCTTTCGATGGACAAATAAATATTTCGCGATTTACTCAATTTTTCAAATTTTTTTTTTTCAAAAAAACGTCATGATGAATCACCCTGTATTAAATTATTCAGATTAACTTTATTCCAAGAGAATCAATTTCGATTGTCAATTTCAAATACTTCCAGCGATTGTTTTTGTTAATGAATACTCTCTGCGACTCATTCCAACCAAAAGTTCTTTTACTCAGTAACCAAAATTTGTTGGATAGCTCGATATGATGTTTGGCCAAAGTGGTTATCTTCGTTCAATATTGGCAGTACACCATTTAAATTTGTCTCAGCCATAATCCCGCCATAATTTTTTCAGAATTCTGGCTCAAGTGACAAATGATTCAGGCTCAAATTCCGAATAGATTTGGCAGGGATGTCCTTAATTTGCTCTTAGTCCATTTGGTAACCCTACCTACTGCCAAATGCAAACAAATCGAATTTTGATGTTCTCTATTAAAATCCTGGGACAGAACCTGTGGATAGATGTTTTGTTTTTCTTTTTTCTGTTCATTTTATCTCTTGTCTTGCATAGCCACTCTTTCTTCCTCACATATTTTAAATGGACTGGCTACATTTGACAGTTCCCTTTGGCTGCATTTGACAGCTCCCCCTGGCTACAATTGACATTAGGTTTTTTCGTATCCACACGTTCCGTCCCAGTTAAAAACTATCTATCTGTCCATGTACATAAACATAACGCAACAATGGATTATGAAGAATTTTGATAATGATTTTATAACAAATTATAAAAGAGCCCGGCTGATATAAAAGTCCTAACTAGCAATACACTTATTATAAAATGATTATAAAGGATTATTGTAACTGATTCCAAAAGGATTATAAAGGCAGTGAAATACGTACTCAACGAAATAAGGGGAGTGTCTGATGTAAACAATATGCGCAATCAAACTAAATAAAACAGTATTCAATTTTTAAATAGAATTATAATGAATTCGACCAAAACTTCTTTTGCCTTCTTCTCATTTTCAAATGTTTGGGTACAATTTAGATTATTTTATCGTTGTTGCGATCAATTTCGTTAGGTTTGTTTTGTTCACAATGTTCACGCAGAGCATTTTGGTGATCTATGGCAATTGATGACCTTTACACCCCATACTAGGTCCGCTCCTGTTGCAGCTGTTTCGCCCTGTCCGGCACCGAGTCAACCGATGGTCCAACCTGCGCCGCACTCGTCTGTCGCTATGTCAATGGCAGGGACTTGGATTAAAGGCCAAAATTTCAGCTACGGTTGGTGGTGTTGCTGCAATCGGTTTGCCTTCGGCCACGTTGGACATCCGGCTAACGGGAATATTCAGCGATTCCGATTCGAAGGAAGCAGCTCCAGTAGCAGACTGCTTCGGTTCAGCAATACGCTCCGGTATCGGACGAAGCTAACACTCCGACAGGACGAAGGTTTCAACGAGGGGCTCAGGCATAAGTAGCAGAGTCCTTGCACTTCCTGCTTGTCGAGTGAACAATTCCGACGAAACCACTGCCGCTCTCGCCAAGTTTGATCACCGTAATAAGTGCGACGTCAGCGGTATAGTGCCAGGATTAGTCGAGAACAGTGCCAGGACTGACTAAAGTGACCATAGTATAAGGTAGAGGCTTTAGCCAGATGATTTATTCAGCAGAATAAGATAGCAAAATTACCCAAAACATAAGACCTGGCTGCCGAAGTGAATCCACACACATCATCACCTACAGAGGCAAGCAATATTGGAACGCAGCGAAATTCCTCACAATAAATTGATCTCGTTAGGTGAAATTCCAGGAAGTACAATTTTCATAGCACAATTTAGTCGACCGAAATTGTAGTCCTCAGTCGAGAGAGAGACTGATAGAGTAGCAGCACCTAGGAATTTTCTTACGAAAGCTAGCAGCGGTTTCGCGTATCCTACGCTAAGTAGAGAGCGTTAAGACAGATCTCCGAAACATGTCAAGTGCTATCAGATGAGAAAAAACGTCGCATCTATGACCAGTACGACAAGGACGGTCTGCTGACCAACGGTCCCGTCCGGTACCACCATAACACACGGCACCGGCGACACATATATATTCACAACATACTAATTACTTATCCTTCCGAAAAAGTAAATAAATTGACTATGCAATTTATCATTCGCTGCCTAGTTATTTCCTGCCAATTTGAACAAGACAGCAGTTGCAGAAAGCTTTATTGCGGTGCAAAAATGATGGCAACTCGGGATATAATATAAATTTACATATAATTTCTCCTCCCTGATATTCTTCCAGAATGTATAATGCTCTGCATTCTTATCACTCCTATCAAATCCTTCTTACTCCTTATTGTTTTGCATTTGCCGGCTAAATCAACGACAATGCGATAATCGTCAATCGACGAAACTTTTGCTGTAATGGAACTTGAACACGAATAATAAATAATTGTTCCATTCGAAAGCGATAACCTTGTAGTCCTCATGTTTGCAGCTATCATACGCTGGTAGGCATTCTGACCAATGGAAACGTTTTTCGGTATGGGCATTGAACGATCATTTCAACAACTTATCATCGACCGAATTCGTTACCTATAAAGTTCAGGTAAACTTCACCACCTAAAAATGAGTAATAAATCGGATCATCTTGTTAGGACTTAACCCACGAGCAAACAAACAAATGTGTACAAATCCTTATCCATCATCCAGAAAGCAATCGTTTTATAGCCCAATGCTTGATCTTACGATTCAGCATATGCCACCGGGTTTTGCATCCAGCGCCGATTGGTCAATGTATGAACCAGGGGTGACATTACGCATCTCGAAACGAATGGTTTATTGGATTCAAGCTTGTGTGAAAAGGTCGATTCGAATTGGTTGCATAATGTGGCACCAGGTTCCCATTGTTCCAATCCTCATCCCTCTTGAGTTGATAGTCTATCAAAGAGCATCGAAAGTATTCAAGTAATGTAAATTTTAAAAGTCCATGTATTGCGAATCTTTTCTAAAATCCACATCGTGACATATCAGCCATGCGCCGCCAAGCCGTGCGCCGAATCACGCGCCTATTCACTTTGCATTAGTGCAAGCGAAAAAACGATTTGACGTTTATTTTTGTTTCGTTCGCACTCATGTGTGAAACATATAGCAACAAATCGACGAAAAGCTAGTTTATTTCGGGATAGACAATAAACAAGTCTTAGGTAAACAAGCACACTGAACTGTCAGAAAAGTGAGGTTATACATTTTCATACAATGCTCTATGTTTTTGACAGGTTTATGAATGAATCATTTCAGCATCAGTGATGCCAGGTCTATTTAAACAATAGCCTGCAGTGAAAATATAAGTCTGCAGATTGCTACAAAAATCTTCAATAAATTTGACATAGAAATGTAGTATGTATATATTTTAAATGATCAAAAATGTTGAAGGCTTGTGTATAAATTGGCTGGCGTAGGCTTTGTTCTGCTAAATATTTGTAATCTGCAAAACATCTGCAGTGAAAATGCAAAATCTGCAGATTTACTAATATATATGCAGATCTGGCATCCTTTTAGTATTCCCCACAGGAAATTCATCCAAATGGTGTAAAAATACGGGGAAACAAGGCAAGATAGGTATTCAGAATATGGGGTTAAATGAGCAGCTTGCACTATTTTTGATTTTTTCAATAGTTAGAGGTACCAAATCATCGCGGCAATCGGCAGTAACGAATTGGGGAATACAAAGGAAGCATCCTATCATATAAAATTTTTTGAGAAAGGTCTATTGCTGGCAAGACGTCCGGTTACGAACACCTTAAAAGGAACTAAACGTAAGTCGAAAACTTATGAGCTTAATGATTATTCTTATATACAATTATATCTAAGTTTATAACTAAATAACATATATAACTAAAATTTAGAAACTTATCATGTTAAAACCTTTGATCCTATACAGGAAAATTACAATCTATGTGTGTCTAATCAAAACCATACGTCGGTTGTTTTATTTACTGGAGATTGTAGTTTCGGAATAATCCCTAAAAGCGAGTTGACTGAAACTGTCAACATCTTGTAATTTTCGTTTACGGATTGAGTTTAAATAGAGCAATTTCGGGTCGGTCAAAAGCGGTCGCGAAAAGTGGTTCGAAAGGTTCGCGGTCAAAGGCAAAAGCCGGAGCTGAAGGTGGTAGTGAAATACAAGTGGAAGATGGTGCGTTTGGTGGTAAGTCAATGGTGGCCGAAGAGAATGTGGAGGTAGAGCAACAACCCGATATAACTCTTCCCGGACAGGCGTGTAAGATATGTGGTGGTCCGGACACCGACGACATGGTTCAGTGCGACGAGTGCGACAAGTGGCATCATTTCGCTTGCGTGGGGGCTAGAGCTGTCCCAACTGTACTGCGACAAAAGGGATCCGGCGAAAATCTACGATTTCAAACCAGAGCTCCAGTGATAGTGAATCAAGTCACAGACAGCATAAAGCAGAGACCAGGAGCCAGCCAGAACCAACTAATTCCCAGTACCCCTCAGTTGCAGCAGCGAGAACAGCAGCAACCGAATGAAACAAGCAAGTCGGTCAAGCAGGAGGCTCTATCGGAACAACCACCCAGAGAATCTCTCTCAATGGTCTCATACGCATCTTCTAAGAACTCGCTGCTGAAACTGGAGCTATTGAAACTGGAAGAGGAGCATGTGCTTGATCAACAAGCAGCAGAGTACTCCCACGACGGTTTGGGTCGCGTGAACGACTGGATAAAGGATGTCAATACGCTTCAGAAGGAAGGACAGATGGTCGATTCGGTTCCAAAACACTTCAACCCACACCGACATTCAACGCATAACGCTTCTGACAGGTCAGAAGACCATCAGGATATTTTGAATGGGCAGTGTGCGGAACGAAGAGCATCGCATCGAAGTAGCCAATCGTATTCTCGGGTTTCCGACAACGGTAGCATACATTCTAGACCAATTTCGGTGCAGAATTCGGAAAGATGTGGTCCTTGTCCAGATAATCAATCATCCGTTCGAACTCCCATCCGCATCAACAGACCCAATTTGATCACCAATCAGGACCGAGCGGAGCAGCAGCCACTTCCACAGGACAGTGGCTTGGCGTACCAACGCACATCGAAGTGTAGTCGATCCATTATACATCGAAACCCTTTAAAACCACAACAAGCCTGTCAGCCCACCCGGGCACAGCTTGCAGCTCAATAAGCAATATCAAGGGATTTCCCTACGTTTTCTGGTAATCCTGAAGATTGGCCGATCTTTATGTCATCGTTCAACAGCACAACTGTGCAGATTCACGATGGAGGAGAACATTATCCGGCTGCAGAAGAGCTTAAAAGGACGAGCCGAGCATACGAAGCGGTGAAGAGCAGTCTGATGCACCCCTCTAACGTTCCAGGAGTGATGGCTACTCTAAAGATGATGTTTGCGCAACCTGGGGCCATTGTATATTCTCTGATTGCCAAGATCAATGCCTTACCTCAGTTCACACTGTACAGTCGAACCAACAACAGTAGACGCGCTCGCGCTCACAATATCTTTCGGTTTCTATAGCTTTTAACTATATCTCGCATCAAAAAACTTCCCGTCCGCCAAAGACCAGTGAGTGAAGTGTTTTTTTTTTAAACTGTTGAAATCAGTAAAGATATACTAAAAATAGCGGTGTGAAAACTAAACCACCTAGGTGCGGTGTAAGCAAAGTGCCGCCATTGCTATATACACAGGGCGAACAAAGGAATAACTAACCTTAAAAAAAGTCATTTAACCGTCCGGCCATGCCGGCCGAGACGATACCACCCGACCGGGCCTGGCCGCCGACACTGGAGACGAGACCACAAAATGGACCACGGCTCCAATCATGGCTGGATCCAATATATTGTGTTTGGAGGCTACGAACGGTGCTTCGCTACCCAAAAACCCATTTATCACAATGAAATCGATCGAAAAAGCAGCCGGAAAGATTGAATCCGCACACTCTGAGGACCGCTGCTCCCGCTACGTCCTTCATGTTCGTAATCAAAAGCAAGTACAAACATTGCTAGCACTCAAAAAATTGATAGACGGTACCACAGTAGAGATCAATTACCACCGAACATTAAATACCTGCAAGTGCGTCGTAAGCTCATTCGATCTCATTCACATATCTGAGGAAGATCTACTGGCCGAATGGAAAGGACATAAAGTTACCGAGGTACACCGAATAACTCGTCCGACACTCGATGGGGGTCGGGAAAAAACAAATACCCTTATATTGACTATCTTCGGAACGACCATTCCGGAGCACCTTTTCGTTGGACCGATTCGAATCCCAACGCGAATATTTTACCCGGCACCAATGGTCTGCTTCAAATGCCTCCAGTATGGACACACCAAAACTCGGTGCAAAAGCAAAGAAGTTTGCCCAAACTGCTCTAAATCTGCGCACGTTGCAGAAGGTGAACGATGTGTCGAACCAGCCTATTGCCGAAATTGTGAGGGCCCTCATTCCGCATCCAGTAGAGACTGCCCCGCGTACAAGATCGAGAAAGAAATAATGCGAATCAAAGTGGAGCAAGGAATCTCATTCAACGAAGCCAGAAAAAACTACAATGCTAGAAACGCCCCCACCTCGTTCGCAAATATTGTCAAGGAATCGACGAGCACCATCAAGACAGATAATGAAAAAGATGCACTGATTGCCCAGCTCCGGGACGAAAACACCAAACTGAAAACACAGCTAAAAGTACAACAAGAATCCCTTGTCAAATACAACCACAGAATACGCGAAAACCAAACCAAAATGAGAGATGTCATAATAGAGCTACAAAAATCGGTGTTGGAACTAAAACAGGGGAACCAACAGCTTCATGAGAAATTCATAAAAGAACAAGCTAACATGCAAGCAATGGACACATCAAACAAGATAACAAAAAAGAGAAGGACACAAACTCCGAACACAAGCCCTGAACGAGCCGAACCCGACGAAGCAGCGGACGAACAAAACGACATGAGCAGCACCGAAATCCTTTTGGACATATCCGATGAAGAAACTGCGAAGACTATCCCAGCTGTCGAGACAAATAAGCGATCACCGCGACCCGTGCGCAAAAAGAAATTAAAATAAGTACACCAAAAACAAACGTCAAAATTAACCCGGTAATGACAACTGGCAACGATCGACGGAATCTGAATAACACAAGATCATCTCCTGTAAACAGCTCAGAAGGAGCTCCGCCTCCCGTATCGGCCCTGATCGGAAATGTTCCAGATTCGTCTGATGAGCTTCCGACGGCTGCTGATACGGGTTGCCTCACACCACAGGCAAGTAACAACTCCTTCTGTTTCGATCGTGCTTCTTCCTCGTCCTTATATTCTTTAACAGACAACCCCGACATGGAGAGACATACCAGAATAGCCTTACAATGGAACATAAATGGACTACTCAACAACCTTGCCGAACTCGAACTGCTCATCGGTAGCAATCCTCCACTTATCCTGGCGTTACAGGAAGTACATCGATCACCCCCGGACCTTCTTGAAACGATTTTGCAAGGGGAGTATACATGGCTTACAAAATCAGGAGTAAACCATTATCTAAACGCATCAGTCGCCGTGCATTCGTCGGTTCCACATACGGTGGTCAACCTTAACACAGAGCTTCTTGCTGTCGCAGTGAGATTGCAGGCCCCGATCCCAGTGACCGTCGTATCAATCTACTTGCAAAATACAAGGCATCAGGGTTTGCAGAAGAAACTGGATGAACTGCTAGGCCAACTACAACGACCAACGATAATCCTCGGTGATGTCAACGCCCACCACTATGCCTGGGGGGCGTCCAGCACAGATAAGAAAGGTGCCGAAGTAATGGCTGCATTTGAAAACACAGATATGGTAGTGATGAATGACGGAAGCCCGACTTTCTTGAGGGGCAAGACCGAGTCCCACATTGACATCTCAGCAGCCAGCAGCGAAATTCTCCAACATCTTCATTGGACCATTTCAACCGACCTCCATGGGAGTGATCACTACCCGATCAATATTCGATGTAGTGAACAAGCACCCAGCACCACCCGCCGACCTCGATGGCGATTCGACGAGGCAAACTGGGAACAGTACGAGAGAGCGATCATAGATACAACTGACTCCAATATAATATACTCCCCAGAAGAAATAACTCAACTGATCTGGAATGCAGTACACATCAGTGTCCCTCGATCCAGCTCCATACCAAAAGCCAAGGCTGTACATTGGTGGTGTGATGACGTCAAAGTAGCCATCAAAACTCGCCGAAAAGCTCTACGAAAATATAAACGGCTTCCTGCCGATCATCCGGAAAGAGAAGAAGCGAAAATCAGATTTCAAAAAGCTAGGAACAACAGTCGAAAGAGCGTCCGAAAAGCTAAAGCCAAATCGTGGGAATCATTTATTGAGGGAATCAACGAAAACACACCCGCTGCTGAAATGTGGCGCAGGGTTAATGCTCTTAGTGGAAAACGCAGAGTAAATGGCATGGCGATCAATGATGGTACTACCGTGTCTCGAGATCCAATACATGTAACCAATGCACTGGCTGAATACTTCAAAGAGATTTCGTCAATGGATAGATACAATGAAAAATTCATCCGCTCTCGATATGTTAGTAACTGCCCTTTGATCGACAGTCCGACCCCAGAACTTGAACCCGATGCAGAGTACAATCGGCCGTTTGACATTAACGAGTTGTTGATCGCCCTTGACTCATCGAAAGGCAAATCAGCAGGGCCTGACGAAATATCCTACCCACTACTGAAGCGGCTCCCATTAAAAGGAAAACTGGCTTTACTGGAC